>NC_136804.1:16022103-16267103 GCF_951216825.1 Electrona antarctica | reverse complement strand
TCTTTGCGATGAGCACGATTCATCCTCTGCAGGACTCGCCCCGCCCCCCGTCGTCCATTCATCGCATGGCCGTTATATGGTGGAAATCTTGTATGTGCAAAACCGTTAGTTTTCAGGAAGTGGAAAAATTAACGTGTTCCAATTTACTTTGCGTTGGTTCAATATTTAAATAATCCCACTGTTGTGATTTAGGGCAGTGGTTCCCAAACGTTTTCATGTCAAGGACCCCCAAATTGACACTAACTAGCCTGCGGACCCATTTGAAAAGATATGCCAAGGACCCCCATAAGAGAAGATTTTTACCGCTCTAGCAGTGGTTTCCAAGCATTTTCATTTGAAGGACCCCCATTTAATGGCATTTCTATCTCTGGGACCCCAATTAATATTGTAAAATCAAAGTTAATTTAACTCTGAGAGACCCTGGCGGGTCCATTTGGTTCCATTTGTACAATCTCTGAGTTACAAACGCATAAGTGTCAATTTGGTTCCTATAACTATCAGGGTGATTAACCTCCTCTGCTTCACGTCGGTGGTTAAACCACCTAAGCAGACATTATCCCTTACTTACAGTAATACATTTTTAAGCTTTGGAGCTTATTCCAGTGTGCAGACCTTCTCCATTTCATAATGTCTAAAATGACAATATCAGATATTACAAGCTCACAATGTGTCGTAATGCAACACATCGTGAGCTTGTAGTATTTGAGTGGTTAATGTACATTTTGGAATAATAATCAAAATCTGCAAAGTAACTATAGTAACTATCGTTTGCAAATAAATATAGTGGAGTAAAAGTACAATATTTGGATCTGAGATGTAGTGGAGTAGTAAAAGTAAAAGTATAGACATTTTTAAATACTCCAGTAAAGTAAAAAGTACCTCAAAAGTGTACTTAACCCATTTTGGGCGGGAACCCCTTTTGGTGTTAGCATTATGTTATGCTTTAGCTATTGAAAAATAGCAGATCTACAAGCTCGTAGCGCGCCACCGAGTGGCGCGCTACGAGCTTGTAGGTCTGCTATTTTTGAAAAATCGAAGAACGACTGACACAGAAACATAGCTTTTTCAGAAAACTGTCAGGATATAGAAGACATTTTTAGAATCTGAATCTAAACATTTATCTGAATCATAGCGCGCCACCGAGTGGCGCGCTATGAACTTGTAGGTCTGCTATTTTTGAAAAATCGTTAAAATGTGCCTCAAATCTTTCCGAAAATTGTCATTATTTAGAAGACTTTTTTTTTTTTACGTCAGGCCTAAATGGGTTAAGTACTTAGTTACTTTCCAGCAGTGGTTTGATGAATGCCTTGACGCAGACCTTAAGTACTTAGTTACTTTCCAGCAGTGGTTTGATGAAGGCCTTGATGCAGACCACCGATCACACCATCTGTGAGACTCCTGGAATCCGCTATGCTCCTGGATGCTGCTCTTAGGCAGCACAGTACTGGATCTGCTCTGAAGAATTTTAATTGGAGAAAAGTAAACAAAGCCTGCCACTTGTTTGCCAGATGATGGCTTCTCAAGGCACTATTACACACAAAACCAACACATACACACCCAAAATGCACGCACTGGGGCACACAGGCACACACACACGCGCGCGTGTGCACACACGCACACACACGCGTGCGTGCGCGTACACACAGAAGGCACACAAACACATTGGCAGTTTGGCACACGTATCCTATCTGTGGGGGTACAAATTAAATGGGATAACATTGCAGCAAAATTTGGCGAACATTGCTGAAATGTTCATGGTAAGTTAAGCCTGAGTTAGAAAGGGCTTATAGTGCAGGCCTACTTCTCTCTGTCTATCCTCCCATAACCCCTTAAAAACCCTCCGTACTTGGTCCGCTCCTCTTCCTCTCTACACCAAATCTGTTTGTTGCACAGTCTCTCGATGTAGTGCAGGGGCCAACACTGATATTTTCATGAATTGGTACCACTTAAGGTGACCGCAAGAAAAAATATATTTTTTATTCCTACATGGCTATAGTTTATATTTTGGTATGATAACTCCTCCAATTCAGTAGCTTAATGCCAGTTCAGTCAAACAACTCACGAATAGATTTAACCAATATTTATTATAGAATGAGAATACAAGTGTGCATATAATATTATATTCAGTGGCGGCCTTATATATGTTTCAATCGTTTCAATTGAAACGGGCCTCGAGCCTCCAAGGGCCTCCCCAAAAAAAAAAAAGCTTTGTATCGTCATGTTGCTGGCTTCCATTGAAAATGAATGGTGGCCTGTAGCTTTGTATCATCATGTTGCTGACTTCCATTGATAATGAATGGTGGTCTGTAGCTTTGTATCATCATGTTGCTGGCTTCCATTGAAAATGAATGGTGGCCTGTAGCTTTGTATCATCATGTTGCTGACTTCCATTGAAAATGAATGGTGGCCTGTAGCTTTGTATCATCATGTTGCTAGCTTCCATTGATAATGAATGGTGGCCTGTAGCTTTGTATCGTCATGTTGCTGACTTCCATTGATAATGAATGGTGGCCTGTAGCTTTGTATCATCATGTTGCTGACTTCCATTGAAAATTATTGGTGGCCTGTAGCTTTGTATCATCATGTTGCTGGCTTCCATTGATAATGAATGGTGGCCTGTAGCTTTGTATCATCATGTTGCTGACTTCCATTGATAATGAATGGTGGCCTGTAGCTTTGTATCGTCATGTTGCTGGCTTCCATTGAAATTAATGGTGGCCTGTAGCTTTGTATCGTCATGTTGCTGGCTTCCATTGAAATGAATGGTGGCCTGTAGCTTTGTATCATCATGTTGCTGGCTTCCATTGAAAATGAATGGTGGCCTGTAGCTTTGTATCATCATGTTGCTGGCTTCCATTGAAAATGAATGGTGGCCTGTAGCTTTGTATCATCATGTTGCTGACTTCCATTGATAATGAATGGTGGCCTGTAGCTTTGTATCGTCATGTTGCTGGCTTCCATTGAAATGAATGGTGGCCTGTAGCTTTGTATCGTCATGTTGCTGGCTTCCATTGAAATGAATGGTGGCCTGTAGCTTTGTATCGTCATGTTGCTGGCTTCCATTGAAAATGAATGGTGGCCTGTAGCTTTGTATCATCATGTTGCTGACTTCCATTGATAATGAATGGTGGCCTGTAGCTTTGTATCATCATGTTGCTGGCTTCCATTGAAAAGGAATGGTGGCCTGTAGCTTTGTATCGTCATGTTGCTGACTTCCATTGATAATGAATGGTGGCCTGTAGCTTTGTATCATCATGTTGCTGGCTTCCATTGAAAAGGAATGGTGGCCTGTAGCTTTGTTTCATCATGTTGCTGGCTTCCATTGAAAAGGAATGGTGGCCTGTAGCTTTGTATCATCATGTTGCTGGCTTCCATTGAAAAGGAATGGTGGTCTGTAGCTTTGTATCTTCACGTTTGTTGTCTTTCATTGAAAATGAATGGTGGCATGTAGCTTTGTATTTTCATGTCGCTGGCTTCCACTGAAAATTAATGGTGGCCTGTAGCTTTGTATTTTCATGTCGCTGGCTTCCACTGAAAATTAATATAATGGTGGCCTGTAGCTTTGTATCTGCCATTCATTGTACAGGCATTTGTTTGATTTTCATGTTCTACTCGTCATATTTCTGTGTATTACCGTATGTACTCCAGTTCTTTACTGAGTCCTCTTAAGTTCTATGCTCCTGTCTGCCCCAGCTGTTCCTCCTTTGTAATCACTCCCCATGTGAGTTGTTGTTCCCCAGTAGTCAGGGGATATTAATATGGGAATACATTTCTTACCAAGAATTTTCTTCACCAATGTATTTGTCCATCTCAATTTGCACGAGTCATGGCATTTGAACATTGCTGAATGAAGCGTTGCAACTTGCCATGGAGACTGATAGAGACATTCTGATAGAGACATTCTGATAGACATTCTGATAGAGTTATGATAGAGACATTCTGATAGACATTCTAATAGAGTTATGATAGAGACATTCTGATAGACATTCTAATAGAGTTATGATAGAGACATTCTGATAGAGAGTTATGATAGAGACATTCTGATAGAGTTATGATAGAGACATTCTGATAGAGACATTCTGATAGAGAGTTATGATAGAGACATTCTGATAGAGAGTTATGATAGAGACATTCTGATAGAGACATTCTGATAGAGACATTCTGATATATAGAGACATTCTGATAGAGAGTTATGATAGATACATTCTGATAGAGACATTCTGATAGACATTCTGATAGAGACATTCTAAGATAGAGACATTCTGATAGAGACATTCTGATAGAGACATTCTGATATAGAGACATTCTGATATAGAGACATTCTGATAGAGAGTTATGATAGATACATTCTGATAGAGACATTCTGATAGACATTCTGATAGACATTCTGATAGAGACGTAAATGTGATGAGGTTATCACATTTGGGCACATTTGGACAAGTGGCTATATGGCCGAATTAGTTCACATGCTTAAAACATTGACACGACACGCTGTCTGTCCGTCCGAGAGACATTGAGTGGAAATGGTTTAACTACATTGCTCAACTGGGATTGTACTTGCTAGATTTTGTAGCCGCTACAAACGCAGCTGAAAATGAATGGTAGCTTCTATCTTTTTGAGTGGTGTAAACCACTCAAAACTGGCTTTGTTAGTTTACGTGTCTGTCTGTCTGTTTGTCTGTCTGTCTGTTCGTACCAAAAAATGAGCATGGTTGCTATGGTCACCCAGTTCACACGGGTGTGATTTCATTACGTCAGACATTACGTCAGACCACAGCTGATCAGTCTATATAAGACCTTACACCACTCAGTTCACACGGGTGTGATTTTTACTTCATGTTGCTGGCTTCCATTTAAATGAATGGTGGCCTGTAGCTTTGTATCGTCATGTTGCTGGCTTCCATTGAAAATGAATGGTGGCCTGTAGCTTTGTATCGTCATGTTGCTGGCTTCCATTGATAATGAATGGTGGTCTGTAGCTTTGTATCATCATGTTGCTGACTTCCATTGAAAATGAATGGTGGCCTGTAGCTTTGTATCGTCATGTTGCTGGCTTCCATTGATAATGAATGGTGGCCTGTAGCTTTGTATCGTCATGTTGCTGGCTTCCACTGAAAAGGAATGGTGGCCTGTAGCTTTGTATCTTCACGTTTGTTGTCTTTCATTGAAAATTAATGGTGGCATGTAGCTTTGTATTTTCATGTCGCTGGCTTCCACTGAAAATTAATGGTGGCCTGTAGCTTTGTATTTTCATGTCGCTGGCTTCCACTGAAAATTAATGGTGGCCTGTAGCTTTGTATTTTCATGTCGCTGGCTTCCACTGAAAATTAATATAATGGTGGCCTGTAGCTTTGTATCTGCCATTCATTGTTCAGGCATTTGTTTGATTTTCATGTTCTACTCGTCATATTTCTGTGTATTACCGTATGTACTCCAGTTCTATACTGAGTCCTCTTAAGTTCTATGCTCCTGTCTGCCCCAGCTGTTCCTCCTTTGTAATCACTCCCCATGTGAGTTGTTGTTCCCCAGTAGTCAGGGGATATTAATATGGGAATACATTTCTTACCAAGAATTTTCTTCACCAATGTATTTGTCCATCTCAATTTGCACGAGTCATGGCATTTGAACATTGCTGAATGAAGCGTTGCAACTTGCCATGGAGACTGATAGAGACATTCTGATAGAGACATTCTGATAGAGTTATGATAGAGACATTCTGATAGACATTCTAATAGAGTTATGATAGAGACATTCTGATAGACATTCTAATAGAGTTATGATAGAGACATTCTGATAGAGAGTTATGATAGAGACATTCTGATAGAGTTATGATAGAGACATTCTGATAGAGACATTCTGATAGAGAGTTATGATAGAGACATTCTGATAGAGAGTTATGATAGAGACATTCTGATAGAGACATTCTGATAGAGACATTCTGATATAGAGACATTCTGATATAGAGACATTCTGATAGAGACATTCTGATATAGAGACATTCTGATATAGAGACATTCTGATAGAGAGTTATGATAGATACATTCTGATAGACATTCTGATAGACATTCTGATAGAGATTCTGATAGAGACATTCTGATAGAGACATTCTGATAGAGACATTCTGATATAGAGACATTCTGATATAGAGACATTATGATATAGAGACATTCTCATAGAGACATTCTGATAGACATTCTGATAGAGACATTATGATATAGAGATATTCTGATATAGAGACATTCTGATATAGAGACATTCTGATAGAGACATTCTGATATAGAGACATTATGATAGAGACATTATGATATAGAGACATTCTGATATAGAGACATTCTGATATAGAGACATTCTGATATAGAGACATTATGATATAGAGACATTCTGATATAGAGACATTCTGATAGAGACATTCTGATAGAGACATTCTGATATAGAGACATTCTGATATAGAGACATTCTGATAGAGAGTTATGATAGATACATTCTGATAGAGACATTCTGATAGACATTCTGATAGACATTCTGATAGACTTTCTGATAGAGACATTCTGATAGAGACATTCTAAGATAGAGACATTCTAAGATAGAGACATTTTGATAGAGACATTCTGATAGACATTCTGATAGAGTTATGATAGAGACATTCTGATAGAATTTCTAATAGAGTTATGATAGAGACATTCTGATAGACATTCTAATAGAGTTATGATAGAGACATTCTGATAGAGAGTTATGATAGAGACATTCTGATAGAGTTATGATAGAGACATTCTGATATAGACATTCTGATAGAGAGTTATGATAGAGACATTCTGATAGAGAGTTATGATAGAGACATTCTGATAGAGACATTCTGATAGAGACATTCTGATAGAGACATTCTGATATAGAGACATTCTGATAGAGACATTCTGATATAGAGACATTCTGATAGAGAGTTATGATAGATACATTCTGATAGAGACATTCTGATAGACATTCTGATAGACATTCTGATAGAGACATTCTGATATAGAGACATTCTGATATAGAGACATTCTGATATAGAGACATTCTGATAGAGACATTCTGATATAGAGACATTATGATATAGAGACATTCTGATAGAGACATTCTGATAGAGACATTCTGATATAGAGACATTCTGATATAGAGACATTCTGATAGAGACATTCTGATATAGAGACATTCTGATAGAGACATTCTGATATAGAGACATTCTGATATAGAGACATTATGATATAGAGACATTCTGATATAGAGACATTATGATATAGAGACATTCTGATATAGAGACATTCTGATAGAGACATTCTGATAGAGACATTCTGATAGACATTCTGATAGAGTTATGATAGAGACATTCTGATAGACATTCTAATAGAGTTATGATAGAGACATTCTGATAGACATTCTAATAGAGTTATGATAGAGACATTCTGATAGAGAGTTATGATAGAGACATTCTGATAGAGTTATGATAGAGACATTCTGATAGAGACATTCTGATAGAGAGTTATGATAGAGACATTCTGATAGAGAGTTATGATAGAGACATTCTGATAGAGACATTCTGATAGAGACATTCTGATAGAGACATTCTGATATATAGAGACATTCTGATAGAGAGTTATGATAGATACATTCTGATAGAGACATTCTGATAGACATTCTGATAGAGACATTCTGATAGAGACATTCTAAGATAGAGACATTCTGATAGAGACATTCTGATAGAGACATTCTGATAGAGACATTCTGATATAGAGACATTCTGATATAGAGACATTCTGATAGAGAGTTATGATAGATACATTCTGATAGAGACATTCTGATAGACATTCTGATAGAGACGTAAATGTGATGAGGTTATCACATTTGGGCACATTTGGACAAGTGGCTATATGGCCGAATTAGTTCACATGCTTAAAACATTGACACGACACGCTGTCTGTCCGTCCGAGAGACATTGAGTGGAAATGGTTTAACTACATTGCTCAACTGGGATTGTACTTGCTAGATTTTGTAGCCGCTACAAACGCAGCTGAAAATGAATGGTAGCTTCTATCTTTTTGAGTGGTGTAAACCACTCAAAACTGGCTTTGTTAGTTTACGTGTCTGTCTGTTTGTCTGTCTGTCTGTTCGTACCAAAAAATGAGCATGGTTGCTATGTTCACCCAGTTCACACGGGTGTGATTTCATTACGTCAGACATTACGTCAGACCACAGCTGATCAGTCTATATAAGACCTTACACCACTCAGTTCACACGGGTGTGATTTTTACTTCATGTTGCTGGCTTCCATTTAAATGAATGGTGGCCTGTAGCTTTGTATCGTCATGTTGCTGGCTTCCATTGAAAATTAATGGTGGCCTGTAGCTTTGTATCGTCATGTTGCTGGCTTCCATTGATAATGAATGGTGGTCTGTAGCTTTGTATCATCATGTTGCTGACTTCCATTGAAAATGAATGGTGGCCTGTAGCTTTGTATCGTCATGTTGCTGGCTTCCATTGATAATGAATGGTGGCCTGTAGCTTTGTATCGTCATGTTGCTGGCTTCCACTGAAAAGGAATGGTGGCCTGTAGCTTTGTATCTTCACGTTTGTTGTCTTTCATTGAAAATTAATGGTGGCATGTAGCTTTGTATTTTCATGTCGCTGGCTTCCACTGAAAATTAATGGTGGCCTGTAGCTTTGTATTTTCATGTCGCTGGCTTCCACTGAAAATTAATGGTGGCCTGTAGCTTTGTATTTTCATGTCGCTGGCTTCCACTGAAAATTAATATAATGGTGGCCTGTAGCTTTGTATCTGCCATTCATTGTTCAGGCATTTGTTTGATTTTCATGTTCTACTCGTCATATTTCTGTGTATTACCGTATGTACTCCAGTTCTATACTGAGTCCTCTTAAGTTCTATGCTCCTGTCTGCCCCAGCTGTTCCTCCTTTGTAATCACTCCCCATGTGAGTTGTTGTTCCCCAGTAGTCAGGGGATATTAATATGGGAATACATTTCTTACCAAGAATTTTCTTCACCAATGTATTTGTCCATCTCAATTTGCACGAGTCATGGCATTTGAACATTGCTGAATGAAGCGTTGCAACTTGCCATGGAGACTGATAGAGACATTCTGATAGAGTTATGATAGAGACATTCTGATAGACATTCTAATAGAGTTATGATAGAGACATTCTGATAGACATTCTAATAGAGTTATGATAGAGACATTCTGATAGAGAGTTATGATAGAGACATTCTGATAGAGTTATGATAGAGACATTCTGATAGAGACATTCTGATAGAGAGTTATGATAGAGACATTCTGATAGAGAGTTATGATAGAGACATTCTGATAGAGACATTCTGATAGAGACATTCTGATATAGAGACATTCTAATATAGAGACATTCTGATAGAGACATTCTGATATAGAGACATTCTGATATAGAGACATTCTGATAGAGAGTTATGATAGATACATTCTGATAGACATTCTGATAGACATTCTGATAGAGATTCTGATAGAGACATTCTGATAGAGACATTCTGATAGAGACATTCTGATATAGAGACATTCTGATATAGAGACATTATGATATAGAGACATTCTGATAGAGACATTATGATATAGAGATATTCTGATATAGAGACATTCTGATATAGAGACATTCTGATAGAGACATTCTGATATAGAGACATTCTGATAGAGACATTATGATATAGAGACATTCTGATATAGAGACATTATGATATAGAGACATTATGATATAGAGACATTATGATATAGAGACATTCTGATATAGAGACATTCTGATATAGACATTCTGATAGAGACATTCTGATAGAGACATTCTGATATAGAGACATTCTGATATAGAGACATTCTGATATAGAGACATTCTGATAGAGAGTTATGATAGATACATTCTGATAGAGACATTCTGATAGACCTTCTGATAGAGACATTCTGATAGAGACATTCTAAGATAGAGACATTCTAAGATAGAGACATTTTGATAGAGACATTCTGATAGACATTCTGATAGAGTTATGATAGAGACATTCTGATAGAATTTCTAATAGAGTTATGATAGAGACATTCTGATAGACATTCTAATAGAGTTATGATAGAGACATTCTGATAGAGAGTTATGATAGAGACATTCTGATAGAGTTATGATAGAGACATTCTGATATAGACATTCTGATAGAGAGTTATGATAGAGACATTCTGATAGAGAGTTATGATAGAGACATTCTGATAGAGACATTCTGATAGAGACATTCTGATAGAGACATTCTGATATAGAGACATTCTGATATAGAGACATTCTGATAGAGACATTCTGATATAGAGAGTTATGATAGATACATTCTGATAGAGACATTCTGATAGACATTCTGATAGACATTCTGATAGACATTCTGATAGAGACATTCTGATAGAGAGACATTCTGATATAGAGACATTCTGATATAGAGACATTCTGATATAGAGACATTATGATATAGAGACATTCTGATAGAGACATTCTGATAGAGAGACATTCTGATATAGAGACATTCTGATAGAGACATTCTGATATAGAGACATTCTGATAGAGACATTATGATATAGAGACATTATGATATAGAGACATTCTGATATAGAGACATTCTGATATAGAGACATTATGATATAGAGACCTTCTGATATAGAGACATTCTGATAGAGACATTCTGATAGAGACATTCTGATATAGAGACATTCTGATAGAGAGTTATGATAGATACATTCTGATAGAGACATTCTGATAGACATTCTGATAGACATTCTGATAGACTTTCTGATAGAGACATTCTGATAGAGACATTCTAAGAGAGACATTTTGATAGAGACATTCTGATAGAGACATTCTGATAGAGACATTCTGATATAGAGACATTCTGATATAGAGACATTCTGATAGAGAGTTATGATAGATACATTCTGATAGAGACATTCTGATAGACATTCTGATAGAGAGACGTAAATGTGATGAGGTCATCACATTTGGGCACATTTGGACAAGTGGCTATATGGCCGAATTAGTTCACATGCTTAAAACGTTGACACGACACGCTGTCTGTCCGTCCGAGAGACATTGAGTGGAAATGGTTTAACTACATTGCTCAACTGGGATTGTACTTGCTAGATTTTGTAGCTGCTACAAACGCAGCTGAAAATGAATGGTAGCCTCTATCTTTTTGAGTGGTGTAAACCACTCCTACAACTGGCTTTGTTAGTTTACGTGTCTGTCTGTTTGTCTGTCTGTCTGTTCGTACCAAAAAATGAGCATGGTTGCTATGGTCACCCAGTTCACACGGGTGTGATTTCATTACGTCAGACATTACGTCAGACCACAGCTGATCAGTCTATATAAGACCTTACACCACTCAGTTCACACGGGTGTGATTTTTACTTCATGTTGCTGGCTTCCATTTAAATGAATGGTGGCCTGTAGCTTTGTATCGTCATGTTGCTGGCTTCCATTGAAAATGAATGGTGGCCTGTAGCTTTGTATCGTCATGTTGCTGGCTTCCATTGATAATGAATGGTGGTCTGTAGCTTTGTATCATCATGTTGCTGACTTCCATTGAAAATGAATGGTGGCCTGTAGCTTTGTATCGTCATGTTGCTGGCTTCCATTGATAATGAATGGTGGCCTGTAGCTTTGTATCGTCATGTTGCTGGCTTCCACTGAAAAGGAATGGTGGCCTGTAGCTTTGTATCTTCACGTTTGTTGTCTTTCATTGAAAATTAATGGTGGCATGTAGCTTTGTATTTTCATGTCGCTGGCTTCCACTGAAAATTAATGGTGGCCTGTAGCTTTGTATTTTCATGTCGCTGGCTTCCACTGAATGTTAATGGTGGCCTGTAGCTTTGTATCTGCCATTCATTGTTTAGGCATTTGTTTGATTTTCATGTTCTACTCGTCATATTTCTGTGTATTACCGTATGTACTCCAGTTCTATACTGAGTCCTCTTAAGTTCTATGCTCCTGTCTGCCCCAGCTGTTCCTCCTTTGTAATCACTCCCCATGTGAGTTGTTGTTCCCCAGTAGTCAGGGGATATTAATATGGGAATACATTTCTTACCAAGAATTTTCTTCACCAATGTATTTGTCCATCTCAATTTGCACGAGTCATGGCATTTGAACATTGCTGAATGAAGCGTTGCAACTTGCCATGGAGACTGATAGAGACATTCTGATAGAGACATTCTGATAGACATTCTGATAGAGTTATGATAGAGACATTCTGATAGACATTCTAATAGAGAGTTATGATAGAGACATTCTGATAGAGAGTTATGATAGAGACATTCTGATAGAGTTATGATAGAGACATTCTGATAGAGACATTCTGATAGAGAGTTATGATAGAGACATTCTGATAGAGAGTTATGATAGAGACATTCTAAGATAGAGACATTCTGATAGAGACATTCTGATATAGAGACATTCTGATATAGAGACATTCTGATAGAGAGTTATGATAGATACATTCTGATAGAGACATTCTGATAGAGAGACATTCTGATAGACATTCTGATAGAGACATTCTGATAGAGACATTCTGATAGACATTCTGATAGACATTCTGATATAGAGACATTCTGATAGAGACATTCTGATAGAGACATTATGATATAGAGACATTCTGATAGAGAGACATTCTGATAGAGACATTCTGATAGAGACATTATGATATAGAGACATTCTGATATAGAGACATTATGATATAGAGACATTATGATATAGAGACATTCTGATAGGCATTCTGATATAGAGACATTATGATATAGAGACATTATGATATAGAGACATTCTGATATAGAGACATTCTGATAGAGACATTCTGATATAGAGACATTCTGATAGAGAGTTATGATAGATACATTCTGATAGAGACATTCTGATAGACATTCTGATATACATTCTGATATACATTCTGATAGAGACATTCTGATAGAGACATTCTGATATAGAGACATTCTGATAGAGACATTCTGATAGAGACATTCTGATATAGAGACATTCTGATAGAGTTATGATAGATACATTCTGATAGAGACATTCTGATAGACATTCTGATAGAGAGACATTCTGATAGACATTCTGATAGAGACATTCTGATAGACATTCTGATAGAGACATTCTGATATAGAGACATTCTGATATAGAGACATTCTGATAGAGACATTCTGATATAGATACATTCTGATAGAGTTATGATAGAGACATTCTGATAGACATTCTGATAGACATTCTGATAGAGAGTTATGATGGAGACAAGATAGAAAGGTCATCTTGGTCTTAAATTGAAGCTTAAGGATATGGGAAGTTTTCTATATACAAGTGAGGCAGTGATATTCACCATAATGTGCTGGAAAATAACCATATTGATGATGTAGGATTGTAGGTCATATATAACAATACAATGGTAGCAAGCCCCAAAATCCTATTCTGCTACATACCCATATGTGTCAGGATACTCCATGCCACATTTCACACTTCCATGTGTATTTATGTAATTTTAGTGAATTAATATTTGCCTTTACACAATTTCGCCAGAGACATATACCAAAAAAGGGGTTTTGGGGCCCCTGAAACCAATCATTTTGAGATGGCCCATATATGCTAACAGGAAATAATAGTGAAAAAAGGTAGCAGAAAACATTATGAGGGCTGGGCCTAGCTCCCGGACTGCGTAATAAAAATGCAATTCATTATTATTATTATTATAAGGGTGTCTAGTCTACTAACATATCCCGCATTGGTTTCTATTCAACCACCCTAGAATAATTTTTGACAGCTTAAGTTGGGGTACCATCAACAACCAATATATGGCAAAATGTTCTAAATTTCATTATACTTTAAGTAGCACGTGACGTGTCAAACTAGGGGATTTTCATGATTCTGAACCCATTCCAAGCATTAGTTTTGCACGAAAAAGACTCCTTGGGCTAAATTCGGCCATAGCCGGACGTGATGACTGACAGAGTAGTTCCGGAGTGGATCCAACGGATTGTGTGGCCCTGGTCTTTCCCTAGTGGGTCTGATCCAGGGTAGCTACTGGGACGCTGTCTGTGTGTGAGAGCTGCTGTGTCACCTGGCACCTGCAGTCTGCTGCATTAAACACACACACGCAAACACCCAGAACACCTGTCTGCAGTGGTGGGGAAAAGTACTCAATTGTTTTACTTAAGTAAATGTATCAAAAACTACAAGAAAGTTACAAGTAAAAGTCCGGAATTCAAAAAAGTACAGTATTGGCATACAAATATATTTGAAGTACCAAAAGTAAAAGTAATCATTGATGTATAATAAGTATTTCTATATGGCAGTACTAGGCCAAAAAGTAAAACATTTGAGTACTTTTTACACCACTGTAATTACTTGGGGATATTTGGACCCAACAAGTATACAGTAGTAATACAAGCACACACGAACAGCGAACGTACACGCGTATGCGCACGCTTGCACGCACGCACACACACACAGTCAGTCATGTCAGGTTGATACGGTGAACATATTACTTGGGGATATTTGGACCTAACAAGTATACAGTAGTAATACAAGCACACACGAACAGCGAACGTACACGCGTATGCGCACGCTTGCACGCACGCACACACACACAGTCAGTCATGTCAGGTTGATACGGTGAACATACACACGCACACACAGTCAGTCATGTCAGGTTGATAGCAGGGTGTGGACAGCGTGTTGTCTCTGTAGTGTTGAGTCATACTGTAGTATAGTTTATGTGTGTCTGTGTGTCCTCCATACAGCCCAGCTGACACTGATTAAACATGATTAACACTGCATGGGAATGTCCCACACAATCACTTGCACTGCAGGACCAGACACGCACGCACGCACGCACGCACGCACGCATGCACGCACACGCACACACACACACACACACACACACACACACACACACACACACAGGGATACCATCATGTGGAAGTGATAGACGGTGAGACAGACCATTGGATCTCAAAGTGGGGGTCGGGGACCCTCAGGGGTCCTTGGGGGGGTACAATGGGGTCCCCAGCAAAAGTATTTAATACAACATCACAATCATTTTAACCACTTTATCCATTGACGATTCAAAAATAGCAGATCTACACTATCACATCATGTCCCATCATGACGTGCTGCGAGCTTGTACATCTGCTATAGTATTTTTGAGGCAGAAATATCAAAAATGTTTGGAAACTTTGTAGACAGAAATCTATTCTTCTGGGGGTCCCTGACTCCCTGGCACAAAATATTTTCATGTATCTGGCCTGAGAGGCCAGATACATTTTGGGGGTCCTTGACATGAAAAAGTTTGATAACAACTCAGACAGACAGACAGACAGACAGACAGACAGACAGACAGACAGACAGACAGACAGACACATTAATGGCCTATACTTCATGATCATACTACAGTGTCACAAAAGTACGTTGTACATTGGCTATTTTTGTAAGTAATTACAGTAAAGGTCGTGTTTGTGGGTTTAATGCTTGTGACTGCATGCATCAGGGTGCATCAATATGTCCGTACACGGACAAATGTGTCCGTGGCAAAGACTTGGTCTTGTCCGTGGCAAATTTGAGATTTTCTTTTTTACACACCATTATAACGTTGTTATTTTGATCATAAGACCCACTTACTGAATGTCAAGTCTCCAGGTATTCTTTAGAATAAGTATGACACTGACACAGGGAAGCTGGAGGTACCTTCACTAAAAACGCCGGGACAACGCTCCACACGTCCCAAACTCTTCTCCCTTCTGGCTCCAAAACTATGGAATGCACTTCCCATTGCAGTCAGAACTGCAGCCTCACTCCCAATCTTCCGCCGTAGTCTGAAAACCCACCTCTTCAGACTCCACCATGGCCCGTAGCACTTGCCCTAGCCTAGCCCCTTAGATAGCACATTATGTAGACTTAGATAGTATTTTAAACAGACTTATAGCTTGTTATGTAGACAGCTCTAGAATTGCACTTTATGTAGTCATAGCACTTTATAGTACACATGTATAATATATTATATAGTATAGTATGTATAGTTTACATAGATACTCCACTGTTACGTTCTTAGTTTACGCATGATTCATGATAACTACTTTTTATACATGTGATGTATGCCATGCTTTTTGTTATTGCTTAATGTAAGTCGCTCTGGATTAAGAGCGTCTGCTAAATGCCTAAATTGTAAATTGTAAATTGTAAATTTACTATGACAATATGAGACATTAGGAGTCCACTAGGCCAGAGGTTCTCAAATGTTTTATTTGCGAGGACCAACATAACACTGAGTGTGCACAAATGGAACCAAATGGACCCGTGGGGTCCAACACTCAGAGTTACAGACCTGTTATGGTCATTCGGGGCTAGCTGCTCTTTGTGTTCCTGGTAATATTATTGTCCAGTTGTCCACTCATTTTCTATGTCCGTGGCAAAATGGAATTTTGACGAAGTGGTCAAAAATTATGACCACTTAATTGGATGGATTCATCGGAGCACATTGTTCATTGGGATAGAGAATCAAAGAGTGCTAGGGAGCGAGGGAGGAAGAAAAGCAAAGGACAGCGACAAAAGAGAGACGAGAGAAGCAGACAAGATGCAAGAGAGAGATAGATGTCTGAACAGAGGAAGGTCATCAAGGTCAAGTTAGGCTCTCATGACCCTGAAAAGGTTGGTGGAAGTAGTAGTAAGAGTAGCAACAACAAATGCCATACAAAAATGCTCTGTTACAGATAAAAAGGCCTGTATTTAAAAACCTTTCTTCAAAATACTGGCATCTAAATAATATCTGGCTGTCGGGCAGAAACCTTCATCTCTCCATAATTTACCAGTTTGTGTTTTTTTACCTAATACTACAGCATCGCACTCTTTAATTTGAATCCTGAAAAGTAACAGTTTTGGACACAATGAGGTTTCTACCTGACAGAGACGATAATACTTGCAGTTACAAAAGTAAAAGTACACAAATTCTGCAAACTCTTCACCTCTACACTGCTCCTCCTCACCTCCGCCAACACATAAATTCGGCTCGCCTCTTAAAGCCTGACCTTTTCCTACGAATCGGGCTCCCACCATCCAACAGCAGCCAACTCTGACCGCCATTCACATTTTGCTCTTCAGGAGAAATTGGCCCACGCTTTGCCTCAGACCTCTATAACCACACTCCTGAGTGGCCGCCGCTATACACACACACACACACACACACACACTCGCCGCTACGCGGTTGGATTTCTAAACAACACAAAGCTCTTATTTGTCTGTGTGGCTGTTGTATTATTGCAGAGGTGTCGCCGCATTTGTCCCCAAAGGTTTTTTTTCTCTTTCTTTCTTTTCGTTTATGCTGGCGAGAGCATTTTGAGGCTGTCTGCTGCCTGAAGCCTCTGTGTTTGCTCTTATATAGTACATGTCGGTTTACGCTGTATGTAGATTCAGAAGGCACCATGTTTTCCGTCTTCAACCAGTCGAATAAATAAAGCGTTCGCTCTGACTTGAACTACACTGATAAAGGGCAGGGCTGACTGACTGACTGACTGACTGACTGACTGACTGACGGACGGACGGACGGACGGACGGACGGACGGACGGACGGACGGACGGGCGGGCGGGCGGGCGGACGGACGGACGGACGGGCAGATAGAGACACCAGGTAGGAATATAGAAAGAGGGACACGGCTATAATGTCGCTGACGGCCGATCTACAAGCTCACAACGTGACGCTCTTAATCCAGAGCGATTTACAGTAAGCAAGAACAACACAAGGAAATATATCAAATGCATAGAAATAGTACTGATCAAGATAAACATTTCAAATGGTGATCATTTCTCTGATCAGTGCAGCGTACGACTGGATTTGAAGGCCCGTGATTTGAAGGCCCGTGAATAAACACACGTTATTGGTTTTTCTCCCCATTTCCCTGAAAGTGTTTGGACATACAAGGTTTCCACCCGACCGCGACGATAAACACTAATTGAGGCTAAACTCCCCTGAGGCAAGACAGAAGGTATACCGTATATATACATATAAATATGCAGAATACAGTACCGCTACAGTAGAGCCAGGCGGAGACAGACAGACTGTAAGGTGGGAGACGCATGTCGGCAAGAGATGCAAATAATGTGGAGTTTTAAAAGCCAGAATATGAGGTCTAATTCGCAGCATACGGTAGTGCAAGAGTGACAGACCGATGGAGACAGAGCTAGTTAGAGGGAACAGGCTGTGTTTCGCTGCTCGGCTCCCGAGGAGAGCTGGAGAGACGGGGGGGGGGGACTGGATGGGGGGGGGGCTCTGCACTGTATGAAACTGTACAGTCGTTGGCGGAAAGGAAAACTTGTATGTCCAAGATTGTTCCTTTTCAAGAAATCATGGGAGGAACGAACGAACCTGTGTTCCAAATGGCTCCAATATTATTTAGGTCACAAGCTATTTTGTTAAAAGGGTCCCTGGCTAATAAGCCTTATCTATATCTATAAATGTCTCTGTCTGTCTGTGTAATCCACGTAACTCGAGAACCGCTCGTCCTACCGACTTCAAATCCGACGCACGCGTTCCACACCACAGGGGGTGCAGTGGCCGGTGTCGAGTCGGTCAGACTCACGGTTGTCCAGAACCGCCCCCAAAAGGCCTCTGCCGGGCTCTGGACAGGGCCCCTGCCCAGGGTCCATATGGAGATGGCCTGTTCTGACATCATTCTGACGTCTGCATAGACTCCATATGTGGGCATGCCTGACAAAGAACTCCATATATGAGCATAACAGGGACACAGACATAATATCTGGGTGGGGCATCATGCATTTCCAACTTGCATCGTTCCAAGTAGGCCAGTTGCCCAAAGGGGCACCGCTGTAGAGGCTCCAACGCATACTATGTGGGTGGGGCATCATGCATTTCCAACTTGCATCGTTACAAGTAGGCCTGCAGTGTCCAACGGGCACCGCTGTAGAGGCCCCACGGGCACCGCTCAGTAATGCATTAATACATTATAATTGCCCTATATAAGAATATGTCATTTATTATAAATACTTTGTCTTGTATTTCTCCTGATGCAAGTTGAGGATGTCATCAAACCACACCAATGGGTCGCCATGCAACTCGTTTGGTTGCAAGTAGACACATGTAGATGCAAGCAACCATTGAATTTAACCAATTGAATCACTTGGGTCGACTTGCGTCAACATGCGTCACCATGCGCCGACGTGCAACAGGACATTATGACACCGCTGCGACGAACGCTAAAACCGTTTTGTTGCATCTCGGCCCATTAGTGTGGTAAGGTTAATATGCATCAAAGCCGACACGATAATAACGCTATACAGTAACAGCAGTCTACTGATTTTCTTCCAATTTTGAAAAACCTTACAAGAATGCATCTTTTCTGAGGTTTTCCAAGGTCAGACTGTTTAGTATGGAAGCCAGTTTCAGTCCGTGAAAGAAAAAACCTGAATTGTTTATTTTTGTTTGATTCTACCTTCATATCAAAATAAATCATTTTCATCTCGCAGCATTGACATTATATCTCCAAATGTTTTCCCCCCACAAAGGTGAGACGGGCAATTGTGAGGGAAAAAAAAGAAGCTCAGAATTTGAGACGGAAAAGTCGATAACGTCTGGGTGCAAACCTTGTATGTCTAAACCTTTCCTTTTTATTATTATTATTGTTATTGTTTTATAAGCTATTTGCTATTGTCACTACTTTTGTGTGACACTGATGAAGCAGATCATCCCTTTATGAAGAAATAAATGTAAAAAAAACTAAAACTAAAAAAAAACATACAAAGTTGAAACTTGGGAGATACAGGGTTTCTGTGCCGACGACAGCAGGGAAAATACGAAGCCCTTTTAAGCGGAAAGACGGCAGAACTTTGACAGACATGCAGAGGACGAGGAGGCAGAGAGAAAGATTGATGGAGGAGTGGAGAGAGAGAGAGAGAGGGTGATGGAGATGTGCTTGCATGTACCCCATCCATCACCCAGTGTTTAAATGGCTCAGGGTGGCATGATGTGCTATAGGGTGGGGGGAGCACTCTGGAATCAATCACTCTCCCAAAAAGACACATTTCATGCTTGGCCGCGGGTCGGTGTGACACGCACGCACCGGCAGCGAAAATAGCCGATCTACAAGCTCAACGCATTGCGAGTAGGGACACGATGTGAGCTTGTAGATCGGCTATTTCCGGTGCGCGGCACCAGAGCGCGCTGAGTATAAGTTGACCATAACACTAGCTAGACAGTGTCACTGTCTGTCTGGGTCACTGTCTCAGTCACAGGGACAATTTCTTTCTGGGACGCTGTCTGTCTGTCTGTCTGTCTGTCTGTCTGTCTGTCTGTCTGTCTGTCTGTCTGTCTGTCTGTCTGTCTGTCTGTCTGTCTGTCTGTCTGTCTGTCTGTCTGTCTGTCTGTCTGTCTGTCTGTCTGTCTGCCTGCCTGCCTGCCTGCCTGCCTGCCTGCCTGCCTGCCTGCCTGCCTGTTGTGAGCTTGTAGGGACAATTTCTTTCTGGGACGCTGTCTGTCTGTCTGTCTGGGTTAATGGCCCTCCTTAGAAACAGTTGCAGATTCCAGTGTCGGGAGGGGAGACGTACAAACTGTAATGAAAGATTCATGAGGGTGTCTATGCTGTCATCTTCTGTCATGAGTGGTGATAATTATGATCATAACGATCACAGATAAACAGATAAATAGGATTCAGCTGTGTGATACTGTAGAACGAGCACATTCTAAGATATAGTCGCAGAAATCTCGTATCCATTATTTCAACTTTTCATGTTTTTGGAAACTAATGTCCAACTTTATCATACTACTGTACACAGTGACACGGAAACATAGCCGATCTAAAAGCTCACAACGCGTCGCATCATTGTGAGCTTATAGATCTGCAATGTTTTTTGGGGGGGGTTTTTATAGCTGAAAGTGAGAAGTGACAGGGTTTGGACATACAAGGTTTCAAGGTGATATTTGGTACGGGTGTGGCACACTACAGTCCTGAGCCAATCAAAAGGAAGCTTTGAGCAATGCCACAGTCACCCAAGACGAACCCAGAACTTGTATAATATATTTTCTCAATCATTTAAAAAAAAACAAAAAAAAAACAAGCAACACGATCAAAGGGGGAGGAGTGGGAGGGAGAGGGAGGGAGAGGGAGGGAGGGAGGGAGAGAGCGAGAGAGAGAGAGAGAGAGAGAGAGAGAGAGAGCGAGCGAGAGATTGAAGTATAGCCTATACATTCGTCCAAGGTTGTTATGGCATTAGAAGCCTTCAAAGTAGTTTCTATGGTTTTCACAGAATGATGAATGTGAAAATGGTTAAATGTGCCTGTGGGTTTTATAAATGTTGAACCAAGGAAAATGATCAAGAGGTTGTGACTAAATTTAACTCCATTGGATTTTGTTTTGTAACACTGTTTCAGCTGAAGATATTTTTTATTTTGTTGTCGCTTGTATTGCTGTTATATTGTCTGTGTCTCTGTAATGGGCGATGCTGACATAATGAGCATTACAATTAGTAGCATTCAGCCAGTGTTCATTTCATCCATGCGTTGTTGTGAGCTTGTAGCCACACGGATAAATCAGGCATTATTTACGACGCCATCACGGCCCGCCAGAATTCTTTTTTGTCAACTAAATCAACTGTAGATTTAATTGACTAAAACGTTTTGATATTCAGTCGACTAAAACTAAATTGTTTTTTTTCTAAAATACTATAATGGTGGGTGATTGGCAGTGGTGTAAAGTAACTAAGTAAATTTACTGTACTTAAGTAGGGATGGAGCTCGAAACCAGATGCACTATAGCGTTGATTATAATGACCTTTTACTTCAACTTGATAGCACCTTTGACTGTCCATCCTGCTGCTGTGTCTCACTCTCATCGCAGGTGTCTTTCTCATGGTCATCCTGTCCACTTTTCACACTCCCTCATTGTGACCTAAGCCTTCTCATCCATCCGTCTGTTTCCATCCATCTCTGGCTCCGGCTCTCTCACTCATCTATGTGTCTCCTTCATTATGAGTCTCCTTCTATTTAACTGTCAGTACACCTTCCGCTCATCTCTCTCTCTCTCTCTCTCTCTCTCTCTCTCTCTCTCTCTCTCTCTCTCTCTCTCTCTTGTGAACCACTTGAACCCCAGCATGTGTATCCTGGGGGGAGCATTCTCCAAAAATAGCTCTATACAAAAGTACACTCGTAACTCGTTCCACTGAGGCTAGAGGGTTCAAGTGGTTAATCACATGGCATCCATCCGTACTCCTCGGGATCACCTCTGTCATGTGACCTGATTAAGAGGGGAAGCATCGCTGCTCTTGATTCCACAGCTTGTCTCCTCACATCAGAGCCATCTGGGATTATGTTCCTGGGAGCAGAGCATGTGTCACTAGCTTTGTTCTCGGCTTCTAAGACTAAAGCGTGAGACAACATGCACATCCCGTATATAACCAGAATTAGGCAACTCTAAAGTAGGTGCTCTATAAGCTTACAACACAGTGCATGGTGCTCTATAAATAACCTCACGTCACCAGACTTTCTACCTCGGAGGAAGGTCTGTGTTTCAAAATCGCCCGTGTGAACCGGTCTAGATGATAAAAAATAAAAAATAATTATTCTGTTAAGGTGAGAAACTTGTCGGATTCATACTCCGCATCACAGTTTTAATTGGATAGGCCCTAAAATGATGATGCCCTTGATCGCGGGGAATTATTTTGGGTAATTCTGACTCCGTTTTGGTGGTTTCCGGCCTGATCGATGACTACAAATCAGTGACTACAGCATGGCGTAAGTTATCATCTGCTCCCGAGTCCCGACCAGATCAGAAACCCAAACTTAGTATGCGTCCACCGTTGCTTCCAGTCATCCCGGTTCTCCATACATCTGGCCAGCTAGAGTTGAGTTGAGTTGAGTTGAGTTGAGTGCAGACTAGATACACGATACCATGATGGTCGTCTTAGGTCAGCTCTAAGTCTGTTCTGCTTTGATCTCCTTCTCTCTCTGTCTCTGTCTCTGTCTCTGTCTCTCTCTCTCTCTCTCTCTCTCTCTCTCTCTCTCCCTCCGTTTCCATTCCCACATCATCTATTTTTCCTTCTTATCAGTGGTGTAAAGCAGTGGTTCCGTCCCACCGACTGTACTTTTACTCCACTACAATTACATGACAACTTTAGTTAATAGTTACTTTGAAGATTTTCATTATTATTACAAAAAACACTAAGCACTTCAGCCCTATATTTATATTTCAGCCATTTGAAAATGGCAGATCTACAAGCTGTAGATATGTTGTGAGTTTGTGCATTGGCTATATTCAAACAAGTTTTCATACATTTTGAACATGTGAAATGGGATGTTCTGCACATACTGTATGAGTAGCATACTGTTAATTTTGGTACTTGAAGTATTTTATACTTTTTACTCAAGTAGATTTAGAATTCCGGACTTTTTCTTGCAACATTAACAAAGTATGTCTATATTGATACTATTGATGTCTATTGATACTTTTACTTAAGTAAAAATTGTGAGTACTTTTTCCACCATTGACCAGTGGACAGTTGCAGTTACTTCTGAGCATTTTGTCGTTTAGAATTCAACGTTATACTCCATGACTTTCCCCCACAAACAAATCATCAACATCATGCAGCCAGCTAGGGCAGGGGTCATCGCCATGCTGAGTTCTGCTGGACTTTTTTTTGTAAAAATTCAGTTTTTGCCACAGACATACAAAGTGAGTACACAAACCTGTAAATGCCAATTACAGGTCTGTAACTAAATAAAATGTCTGAGAGCCGCTGTCCTTGTGGACCCCTAATGTGCCATTCATAGTGTCATAGTAAATCAGTGTCATGCATATTCCCCAGCAACATTATAATGGTGTGTAAAACAATATATAATTTGCCACGGACACATTTTGTCCGTGTATGGGCATATTGATGAAGGCTGAGCTGGGCCCTCGGTAAACAAGGCACACGTTAGGAATGCATACAGCGTTTACAGAGCCAGTGTGTGTCTGCATTTTGAGTGACTAACCCTCTCCCCAAAGGGTTTGAGGCCACTATTTCCACAGAGTTTTTGAGTAAAAATACGTTAAAAAAAATGAAATATATATATTAAAAAAAAGCTTATTAAGACATTTCTCAGCTAGCCCAGAGTGCAAATATAGAAAGTGTACCCTTGCTAAAGTGGCCTGCTGGAGCGCGATAAGAGAGAAACCACCAAGTCGTGGAAACGTATGTCCAAACAAAAGTTCCTTTTTTATTATTATTATTGTAAAAACATCAAAAAGGGAAATTAGCAGATCTACAGGCTTGTAGATATGGTATTTTCAATACTTTTGTTTTGCGGCACTCTTGTATCGTGAAGAATAAGGGCATTCAAAAAACATACAAAGTTGAAATATGGAGATACAAGGTTTCTGCCTGACAGCAACAAAATAAGTATTTTTGGGTCTGTTTTTTTTTCTCCTGACAAATCCCTGTCGAGGTGAAGCATGCACAGTAAATAAAAGAACAGAACAGGGAGGAGGAGAGAGGAAGCTATAGAACGGAAGAGGACAAGTTGGAGAGGAAAACATACACACAAGGACGAAAATATGTTTACATGTTTTATCATTTTAGGCCAGTGACTCTCCGAAGTGGTTGCAAAATAATGCAAGACTCTGATCTGGATATAGGCTGGATATATAGAGCGTCGCAGTCCCGCCCCCGACGAGCGGCCCGGAAGACAATTTCCAATTAATTTTTCCCAGACGTTTCATAAAGTATTTATTTAAAGACTTGTAAGCCTCGGTCAAAGCCAACTCAACTCGGATCGTGACAACAAACAAGATTTTTGGGGCCGAACAAATAATTAGAAAGAAGAAAAAAAGGGTACAACTACAACTTGTTTTTCCGGCCCAATTTTTTTTTTTGTTGTCATGATTTGTCACGATCCGAGTTGGCTTTGACCGAGGCTTACAGGTCTTACTTAAATACTTTCTGAAACTTCTATGGGAAAAATGAATTGGAAATTGCCTTCTGGGGCGCTCGTTGTCATGATAGGGGGTGGGGCAGGGGTTTTCAACTGATTGTGAACGAGGGACCACCAGAATCAACCTGGGGACCACTGTGTTGGGTGGGGATAAAAGATTAGTGCTTTTGTAACACTTGCTATGCATCCCATGTGTATACATGCCACTGTTTCTCAACCAATGGTCCATGGTCTACTAATAATAATGACTCAACCAGACAATCCGGTGCACTTCCCCCTCTTTTCTCCCTTTTTCTGTTGAATTTCTTGACCTCCAACAAAACCCCAGCTCTAGGACACACACACACACACTGTCACACACACACACACACACACACACACACACACACACACACACACACACACACACTGTACACACACACACACACACACACACACACACACACACACACACACACACACACACACACACACACACACACACACACACACACACACATGAGGCCAGGGAGGAGAGCTTGTATACAGTACAGCACCACTCACTTCAGAGGGGTCTGATTTTTGAGGGGCTCTACCCCCTCCTATATACAGGTTTGTTTTTTGTTAAACAAACATTAAAAACGCCATTGACAATGAAGGGAAATTTACGTCATCTTGTCCCTAACATTAAATGCCATTGACAATAAAGAGAATTTAATGTTTGTTTTGCATCACCATTACATCACCTAATCATGGCAACATGAGTTAGACTTTAATATAGCGCCCCTCACTTCACATGGGTGTGATTTATATTCTATATATGAAAATCAGTTATCTTGGACTTAAGCCTATTAGGCTTAAGTCTCCCTCACAGGAATCCATTAATTAATGGAGCTGTACTACAAGCTTATCAGCCTTTTCAAACAGCTATGTATTCTATACGCAGCACAATACACAAATCTGCTCTTCCAGGGATTGAGACTTAACTGCAGTGGAAAAGGCAAGGAAGGCACTGTTGACAAGCGTTTATCCATTATTATTACCTTGCATGTATCGATTTGATGGTGTGGGGGGGGGGGGGGGGGGGCTGCAAAGTCGGTGGTAAATTCTGATATGGTCTCTGTCAGGTGGAAAAACTGTTACGTTTCAAGGTTCCAATTCAAAAGCAGCGAGAGTGGCAGATCTACAAGCTCGAAGCGCGGCCCGAAACGCGGCTTGTAGATCTGCAACTCCAGATGCTGTTGTGTGACGCTGTAGTAGTAAGTGTAGTGTATGATCAAGTAGGCTGTTAATTTACTAAACAAACACCAAATGTTAGAACATGGAGATAAGAGGTCTCAACGATAATGGTGAAAGGTTCCTCTGAGGCTCTGACAGCTGGAGCTAAAGAGAGCTCCGGATTTGTTATCGCCTGACAGGTTGTGTTTTTTTTTGTTTTGGGTGGGGGGGGTTGATGATGTAATGCATCAGTAACATTTTTAACAAGTTTTGCTTTCGCTTCTCATCGTTGCTGTCGGGCAAGAATTTGAGGAATTAATATTTCAATAAATGCCCTACGACTACGTCTTCACACTACAGACTACAGTGTCACACAAATATAGCAAGAAATTGCCGATCTACAAGTTCACGATGTGTCGTGATGTGAGCCAAAGACTTTTTGTCCATTGTGTCCTTTTTTCAGGACATACTGTTCAAGTTCTCTGCCCAACAGCGACGTAGGTCACTATGTTGTTGTCACAGCTCTCTCTCTCTCTCTCTCTCTCTCTCTCTCTCTCTCTCTCTCTCCCTCTTGCAGCTGTCAGAAGTGCAGGACCGCATGCCAGCGTTGGAGAAAGCCCTGTCAGACCCCAAGCATGACAACAGAAGCAGAGAGTTGAAAGGCTCCGACCCCACCACCATGGAACTGTTGGCAAAGATGGAGCAGGTCTGTATTCCCTCCCATGTGTGCATGCTTGCATGTGGACACGTGCAAACATTGCACATGCACGTTTAGGGATGGGTATGGTATATGGAATTTGGTTCCAAGTAGGAACCGAATAACAAATGACGGGTACCGGGTACTAGTGCGTACCCATACAAATTATATAATTTTGGTTCTGCATATCGGTTCCTAGACACACAGTCACGCGCTATTTATATATTTATTTATTTTCTTCCATTTTTATCCTAGACGCACTAGTAATAACCATTCAAACATAGGCTTCATGCATATACTGTATATCTTCAAAGACGTATTTGACTATCTGCCAGGACTGTGTGTGTGCGTGCGTCCGTGCGACTGCGGCCGTGTAAATACAACTTTTTATACTAGAAACCTTGTACAGGTAAATTCAGAATAGATATCGCTCACTGTATTATCCACAAATGGCTCAACTGTTGAATAAAGGAGAGGTTGTTACTCTATTCATTACATGTCTTAAATTGACAAAAACTATGTAGTGACGGCTTTGGACAACTGGAAACTGGAAATATGTTTTGATTGTTACATTTGGGTCCATAGTTAAATTAAGACAGAATTTGTGTGTGTGTGTGTGTGTGTGTGTGTGTGTGTGTGTGTGTGTGTGTGTGTGTGTGTGTGTGTGTGTGTGTGTGTGTGTGTGTGTGTGTGTGTGTGTGTGTGTGTGTGTGTGTGTGTGTGTGTGTGTGTGTGTGTGTGTGTGTGTGTGTGTGTGTGTGTGTGTGTGTGTGTGCGTGTGCAGCTGGAGGTGTGTCTGGCAGAGCGCGAGGAGCAGTTGTTGGAAAAGGAGCTGCTCCTGGATCAGGTGACCCGGCTCTCTCAGCCAATCAGCGAGCAGGTCGACGTCACACGGCTAGAGAGCTTACCTCTGGCCAGGAAGGTAGACGCTCACTGCACACACACACACCTGGAAGAGAGGTCATCAGGTGGTCCCCAACCTTCTTAGAGTGTTTTGACTAGGGTTGTCCCGATCCGATCACGTGATCGGAAATCGGGGCGGATCACATCATTTTCAAATGATCAGAATCGGATCGGGAGTAAAAAAATTTGATCGGGACATCCCTGATATCAATATTATATCCATATTATGATGTTAGACTGCATATCATCTGTGATTATGGATATTATACTATTGTGATATGGTATAAGCGTTCTATAAAAATATAAATATCGGATCGGGAAAATTCGGTATCGGGACATCCCTAGTTTCGACCCTTAACCACAACACTCTCCAGTTGGCGGATCAGCAGTGATTGGCCAAATCACTGCCCCTCTCATCCAGGCTTCCAGCTATTGTCCTTTCTCTACCTGCAGGAGGCTCTACCTGCCTTGTGTGTTCTTGGGGGATTGCAGGCACTTAGAGTTCTCCTACGTCTCACCAGACTATAAGTCTGTGCGGTGTGCATGCATCCCTCCTTGTCCACACTTGGCCTTACTCTGGTGTTCCTTGTTTTCACCGCTTGGCAGCAGGCAATTCAACAGAAGTCAATAGCTTTATTAGAATGTACCAGTGATTTTTATCTCAATGACGTGACACTGTGACTGGTCTCTCGAGACATGACCTCACGTCAAGTTCCGCTAGAATCGATAAGGGAACTGAGAAGCCAAAAGTCGAAACGTTATTGATTTCCAATTCTTACTAACTTTGGAATTGATTGGAATTGATTCTGCGATCATCATAACTCATAATGCATATATCATGTGTCTATTGAAGCTGGAGGTCTCTCCACAATTTCATGAAATACTGAAATATTGATGTACCATATACCATCATTGAGAACATTATTGAACAAAAAAAATGCCAAATGCAAAGGAAATAGACACTGCCACTCCATCTTTGATCTATAATTTAATGGCACCACTGCCAAAAGCAATCATCATTACAAAATGCACCATTGAACCCCAGAGGGAAATTTCAAGTCACGGAGCAGTATAATATAATGGTATACAACAACAAAGTAGAACTAATATAGCACAGTAAACTGATTCAAATCCGTAACTGTGTTGCACAGCCTTTTTGTGTTGCCACTCTGTCATGTTAGGGTGCTCAGCTAAGCAACGCGCCTCCGTTTTTAAAATACAGACATACAAATACACACACATAGTCACATACTACTTGTGGAACACTCACATGTCACACCAGACACCACCATAGTCCTCGTCTCTGTCGAGTGGAAACCTCATGTGTCCAAAATTGTTATACTTTTCATGATCAAAATTTTAAAAATAGCAAAAGTAGCCGATCCATTCGCGCCGCACTTGGACCCTGCGGATCTGCTACTTTTGATGCTTTCGCGTGACACTGTAGTATGATGATCAAGTACGGTATTAATTCTACGGGGGAAAAAACACAAAGAAAGTAAAAATATGGAGATAAGATGTTTCTGTCTGACATGGACGTCCTTGCATGTGTCCTCCTGTCTGCAGCTGAACGGCATGCGCCGCCATGTGGACAGCAGTGGACGTCGCATGAAGGCCGTGGTGGCAGAGCTGTCCATGACACAGGCCAACGCTGTGTCTCTGCAGCAGGACGTCACGCAGAGACACATACAGGTGAGCCTAACAGTAGAACCCTACTACTGTAAATCCCCACACTCTGACCCCCATCGGAACCAGAGCTCTACTATATGCCTGCACACTCGGACCCCCATCGGAAAAGGTCTTGTACCTCAGACCCCAGAAGCGGGATTTAAAGATTATTCAAACATTTCCAAACATTTATAGCAGAGCTACTGTATTACAAGCTCCATCATTTTTGGAATTTCCATAAAGGAGAGAAAGGGAAAACAACAAAAGACATGCATGTAGCATAATTATCCATAATATGGTGCAGTATTAGCTTAACTACTTCTCCTTAAGGATACGTTACTCTCGACTTCCTGCCTGACTGCACAGCCTGATTTCGCTACTCACCAATACCAAGATGGTTTTGTGGTGGCAAAAGCCTACTTTCCCTAGTGCAGTGGTTCCCAAAGTGGGGTACATACTTCTTATGATGTAGGACACTTTAATAAAAAATATATCTATTCTATCTAGTCCACAAAAAGGTAACATTCTCTGGTACAATACTCATGGCAAATAAGCAAGGTAAATAATCACATGCCTATAGAATGCAGAGAGACAGATAGATACCTTTATTATCCCGCCTCTGGGCGGCACCCCAAGATAGAGTAGTGCCTCAATAAACTATAGCATACCAGGTAAACAATGAACTAGCATCTGTCTAAACAGCATGCAATCGGAATCACAATATGTACGTCGAAACTATAGAAAATCAGGTAAACAATGGACATTTTAATATAGGCAAACGTAAAAAAAAAATGAAATCTAAATAGTGTAGAGCTGACGTTTTTGCTATTCGTCGTGCGATGAATTGCAGAGGGCTTAAAGGAGCACTTCATTGTGTACTGCAGGTGGAGAGCTGCAGGCAGCATTTGAATGTGGGCGGGGCTCCCTGTACCAGCATGGAGGAGGAGTGGAGGAGGACGCTCCGAAACCAGAGGAGGGGAGAGAGAGACCGGCAGGAGAGAGAGAGGGTTCGTACGCACGCACACATGTCCACATGTCCACATAAACAGATGCATCTGTTTAACAATTGTACCCTTCCCAGATTCTCCAGCACAGAGGAGCAGCAGCTTCACCTCCCGGGCAGCCTTTTCTCTATCGTCCCTTAAATTCCTGTCGATCATTTTGCTGCGCTCCTGTACAGCTTTGTCGACTGTGCTCAACGTGCCTTGTACAAAGCACATAAATACTGCCAGTGCAGTCAGATAATAGGAAAACAGACAGTTGCAAAGCGCCTACATACAGTACAGCAGTAAATGGTTACATTCAATATTGTCACTGTCCAGCAGAAACCAGCTAACTCCATGTTTAATTATTTTCATAAATCAATGCTATTGAACACCCTATACGTCTGTGTGTTGGTTAAAAAAAATCATGAAAAGTATTAAAAACTGCTTCTGACAAAACCAGCTAACTCCATTGGACCCTCAAACTGTCTGCTAAAGCAGCTATAACGCCACCACCTCTCCCCCTCTCATGCAAGTAACTGACAATATTTTTTTTCTTTTCCTGAAAAATGAACATTTTGGAGTGCTGCCCAACAGCAGAGATATACTGTAGTAACTTGTTAGACACAGCAGATATAAATCATGGATAAAGGAAACAACGCATCCTCCAAATTCTCAGAGAGGCTGGCCATTTGTAAGCCCCTCACAACCAACTTGAGCACCCCACATACTCTAGGGCTTGGCTAAGTAAAACTTTACGTCTCTGTAGTGTAGCCTATTGCTGAGAGATGGTCTGCTCTAGCTGTTGATATTTCAGCACCTTGGTTAGAAAGGGTTCCTCCAAGCTGTAATAAAAAGCACAGCCGACCTCGAGAATGAACACCTCCCTATGGTTTTCATTTACAACACCAACATCAGGGCTGTTAGAGAACAAAAAGTCATCATTCATTAGACAGGCTAAACATACACGGCTTAACGGTAGTCTGTAGAATGCTTACAGTATACACGATGATGGAGGACCTGAAAATAGATGAGAGAGATTTAATATCAAATTCACTATTCTTCATGCCTAGTACTTACTGTATGTATGTAGAGGCCACTGTATACATGGCAACCATTTAAGATGTGGGACATACATTATGGCTTCAGCTATTTGTTTATGACCATGATGAACAGTATACAGTGAGGAGCATGATTGCTCCTCCTCAGGTGGACAGATTCAGCGTAGGTGGTAAAACCTGCAATATCGCCTTTCATAGTAAAGACAACAATGCACTTGTCTATGGCAACATTTTTAAACACGGAGTGAGAGACAGACTGGTCCGCAGCATGCAGGGATACATGCAGTCTTCAGGGACAGACTGGTCCGCAGCATGCAGGGATACATGCAGTCTTCAGAGACAGACTGGTCCGCAGCATGCAGGGATACATGCAGTCTTCAGAGACAGACTGGTCCGCAGCATGCAGGGATACATGCAGTCTTCAGGGACAGACTGGTCCACAGCATGCAGGGATACATGCAGTCTTCAGGGACAGACTGGTCCGCAGCATGCAGGGATACATGCAGTCTTCAGAGACAGACTGGTCCGCAGCATGCAGGGATACATGCAGTCTTCAGGGACAGACTGGTCCGCAGCATGCAGGGATACATGCAGTCTTCAGGGACAGACTGGTCCGCAGCATGCAGGGATACATGCAGTCTTCAGGGACAGACTGGTCCGCAGCATGCAGGGATACATGCAGTCTTCAGAGACAGACTGGTCCGCAGCATGCAGGGATACATGCAGTCTTCAGGGACAGACTGGTCCGCAGCATGCAGGGATACATGCAGTCTTCAGAGACAGACTGGTCCGCAGCATGCAGGGATACATGCAGTCTTCCCTTGGAGTCTCAGACTCTCAGCTCAGGCCATTGTTGCCTTTGTTGTTTTGCCCAAACGAGGCGACCTCGGGCATTGGTCAGCAGGGAAGTTGATGTTCCGTTCCACCCAGTCATAGTTGCTCTGACAGAGTTACTGGGGCGAGTCTAGAGTTAGACCCTACCCACTCCAAGGTAACTTAAGCCCAGCAACACAGGTAATTTAAGTGCGGCCAGTCCAAACACGCATACACGCGTATGTGAACACACGCGCGTATGTCAACACACACGTATGTGATACACATACGGTATGTGCACACACAAGCATAGATGGGCAGACAGATAGACATAGATAGGAACGAGAGAAAATAATTGAAGCAAATAGGTGCACACACGCACGCACATGGAAACACACGCGCAGAGGGCATCAGTGAACACAGTAAATTAAACCAAGAGACATAATGTGTTAGTGTAGCTGCACTTTCTATCTGAACAAACCAAAGCCGTGAAAGGCGATCAATTAAAAGTTGTTAGGGACAAGTCAGCGACAGTCAAACACAAATAGTGTGTATAGGTTACACCAGATAAAGAGACACACACACACACACACACACACACACACACACACACACACACACTGGCATTTCATTACAGACAGATGTATTGTGTCTGAGCATAATCCAATTCCGTGCATTATAGTTTTTTGCTGACCGTTGTTCCTGTGTCCACATTGCGAGCTTGCAGATCGCCTATTATCAGCCGTAGCGTCAGGGTTCAATTGGCCTAAAATCGCCGTCATAAAATATTGATGTCCTCCAAGTATAATAATAAGTATACACTATACAGTGTTTCCGTGCATTGCATGTAGTGTGTATGTACACACGCATGTAGTGTGTATGTACACACGCATGTAGTGTGTATGTACACACGCATGTAGTGTGTATGTACACACGCATGCATGTAGTGTGTATGTACACACGCATGCGACTCTCCAGCCACAACCTTGGCCCAAAAGACATCGGCGCTGCGTTTTATATTATGCAGGCTGCAAACTGGACGGTTCCCTGACACCGAGCGTGTGCTGCTGCTGCTCGGCCAACCAGAAATAGACTGAAGGTTGCAACGGATCAATGGTTTTCTATAACACAAGCATTCAGGAGACGTTATTGGTGTCTGGGACTCTGTATGGGACCGCGCCACCTCGGGCTCTGTGTGTGCCGCATTCAAAGTTAGGAAACGTATTTAGTAAATTACTCCGGACACCAAACGTCAGCTTAATCCCCCCCTGGAACCAAATTGTTTATATGCAGTGCTGTAATTGGATCGTGCTTCCAAACCTACTGCACAGTGGCAGTGTGGTCGAACAAGCACAATGTGTTTTCTGTATGGTAGATTAATAACTTGCTTTTCTTTCGGCTACTTCCCGTCGAGGGTCCCCACCACGGCGGATCGTCTAGTTCAGTGGTTCTCGACCAGTGGTCCTTGAAGGGGTTCCAGGTGGTCCCACAGCTAAATGATGGAGAGTTGGTAACCAAATGGACCCTTATTGATCTTTAACTCTTGAGTGTGTATAATGAAACCAAACTCATTTGGTTTCATTTTACGCTCTCAAGAGTTGTTATTTTGATCAACGTTTGCCTGTTATCTCTCGTTCTCTCCTATGGTACCAACATCAATACAGCATGACTTATTTAACAATAACAAAATATTCTAAGTTTTGGGTCAGAGAGGCTAAATCTCGTCCGTGGCTCAAATGTCTAAAAAATAATGGAGCTTGATATGGAAAGGGTTGAAAACTAGTCTAGTTTCTAGTTTTTCTATTCACTATTTGGACTAACAAGTCAAGTCACCCTACTTTATAGCAAACAGCAGTTGAACCAGCTTTCCATGAAAAAATCATATAGACCTAAAATTAGCAATACAAAGTAAAAACCCTAAAACACGATTATATGAGACACAGATTGAGTAATGCAAATGCCCCCCTCTCCATGCCATACCCGAAGGCGAGCATTGAGGAGAATTGCAGGAGAATTGCCGAACTCTCCTGAACTTGAATGCAGCATTTTGCATTGGAAGAATTTGTCCTCTGTGTATAAATCCATGTTGTACCCCCAGCATATATCCCTCTCTAACAGTCTCTGCACTTACCTGGTTATATTAGCATTACATTTCTATTTTTGGCGTGCGAAAACCATCACACAACTCAGTGTAAGTCGGGCGTAATGGTTGCTGTAAGGTTTGTGGTGGAAATGGCAGTGTTCCTGTTCCTCTCAACCCCCTGTGGTGTTCCTTTTATTTGCGCTGCTGTGTGTGTGTGTGTGTGTGTGTGTGTGTGTGTGTGTGTGTGTGTGTGTGTGTGTGTGTGTGTGTGTGTGTGTGTGTGTGTGTGTGTGTGTGTGTGTGTGTGTGTGTGTGTGTGTGTGTGTGTGTGTGTGTGTGTGTGTGTGTGTGTGTGTGTGTGTGTGTGTGTGTGTGTGTGTGTGTGTGTGTGTGTGTGTGTGCTGCTGTGATCACATGCCAGGGATAAAGAGTTTACATGCATGAGAACGTCCCCGTCACTTTGATGTCTCGATCCATCTGGCGTGGGACCGTTCAACTCGCTTTGATTTCCGTCACGCACGATCCCTGGAATGATGCACGACGCCCGAGCAAACAAGACGCATAAACACTGAATTCCTCAGGGGTTGGAACAAGTACTCAAAAGTATCAATGCTGCAATATAGAAATACTCTGTTTACAAGTAAAAGTCCGGAATATATAGAGGGTATGCGCATGCATGAAGTGAGTGGCAAAATCGAGTGGCAAAGTGAGTTTAATGTCGTTTAACGCAAACAGATATAGGACTTTTCTGTTTGGATGTATGGGCTCTCGAGGCCAGAAAGTAGTTTTTTGCCACTCTGGAGGCGTTCCCGCATAACCTTTGGGTATGATGATGATGTGACACGCATACCCTCTATTCAATATGTACTTGAGTAAAAGTACAAAAGTCTATCGGCATCAAAATGTACTTAAATTACCAAAGTAAAAGTCCTCATACTCATTATGCAGAATGTCCCATTTCAAGTTGTCAAATGTAGGGCTGAAGTAGTTAAATTATGTGTTTTGTAATAATAATAATAATAGAATCTACAAAGTAGTGGAGTTGTAGTGGAGTAAAAGTATAATATGTGGATCCGAGATGTAGTGGAGTAGAAGTAAAAGTATTGGAAATTGGAAATACACAAGTACTGTAAAGTATAAATACCTAAAACATGTAAGTACAGTACTTAAGTAAATGTTCTTAGTTGGTTTCCACCAGTGCTCAGTGGTGGAATAAAATAATCAGATTAGATAGATCTTTTGTACATTATATAAATATATTCTTTTACAAGTAGTTACAAGAAGCTGTCTGAACCTTCCCTAAAACATCTGGGGCAATTAACGCTCCACACGTCGTCCCAGACTCCTCTCCCTTCTGGCTCCCAAACTGTGGAACACACTCCCCCGTTGTGGTTAGAAATGCAGATTCAGTCCCAAATGTTAAGCCATAATCTGAAAATTCACCTCTTCAGACTCCACCTTAGACCGTAGCACTTGTCCTGTAGCCTTGACGACCATGCAGTCTTGTGCAAAGGTTAAAATGTAATTTAAATCTTTAATTCTAAATGTTATTTAGACAGATACTAGTTTTTTTTTTCATTTTCGGACAGAGTGGGATAGGTGACGCGTTCGGATCTGTCGCACTGGCTTGCTGAGGCTCCTGGGAAATTGAGGCCCAATGCATTCCTATTGTAATGGTGGTGCGCTTCGGGTCGCTCTATCTGTGTTCCCTTCCTTGTTGTTGATCGCACAACGACAAGCGATTGGAATATATTCAGGCGGATTTTCGTGAAACGGACCTACATCGGAGCCTGGGTGACTCAGCAGTGAAGGCTATTTGACGATTGAAATTCTCTGCAGTGTATGTGTTAAAGAGTAGTTCACCCAAAACATTACTTATTTTCTATCAATTACACGCCCCATGAAGCATTGAGTCCATGGATGACCGGGTCATCATCGGTCAATAGGACTCTGTGGGAGACTCTTTGTGTCTCCTACCGGAGACTCCACCGGTCATAAATTATTGGCTTAAGAATGCGATAAAAACAAAAGAAAAATCTCCATGAATCTCCATCAAGGCAAGTCATTTTTTGGGGTGAAATACTTCTTTAAGTCTACCAATTGGACAAGCGTAACAAGCGCATACCGCTCAATTCCTCGCAGACGGGCCAGCAAACGCCTGCCAATACTCCTGTGATCCTGGAGAGATTATGTTGGAGCAAAATGTCGTATATCCTCATAGATCTGAGCACCAAGCAGAGCCAAGCAGAGGAGGTCCAATGATTTCCTTTTAAGAAAAGAAAATCAATTTAGCCATCGATGTTGTCGGGTGGAAACCTTGTATGTCCCAAAACTTTTCAGGATTCACATTTCAAAGTTAAAAAATGGCAAAGAATCGGCAGATATGCAGTACGAGCTCACATCACATTGTGAAAGAAAGAAAGTTGAAATATGAAGATAAGAAGCATGTAAAGTACATTTACAATTTACAATTTACAATTTAGGCATTTAGCAGACGCTCTTAATCCAGAGCGACTTACATTAAGCAATAACAAAAAGCATGGCATACATCACATGTATAAAAAGTAGTTATCATGAATCATGCGTAAACTAAGAACGTAACAGTGGAGTATCTATGTAAACTATACATACTATACTATATAATATATTATACATGTGTACTATAAAGTGCTATGACTACATAGCACATTTACTCAAGTACTGTACTCAAGTACAATTTTGAGGAATTTGTAATTTACTTGAGTATGTCCAATTTCCAGTACTTTTACTTCTACTCCGCTACATGTCAGAGGCAAATGTTATGTTATTTTAAAACTAGCTACTAGTCACTTTGTAGATTTTGATTATTATTATTATTACAGAACATACATTAACCACTTAAGCCCCATATGCCTATACATTTCGGCCACTTGAAAAATGCTGATCTACAGTACAAGCTCACAATGCGTCTCATCAAGCTTGTACATCAGCTATTTTCAAATGATTTTTATACATTTCAATACAACACATTCTGCATCCTACTTTTACCTTTGGTACTACTTTAAGTGCATTTTGATGCCAATACTTTTGTACATTCATTCACTCAAGTACATTTTGAATTCTGGACTTTTACTTGTAATGTATTTCTATATATATATATATTGCGATATTGATACTTCCTCCATTGGAGATGCTAGGATTCTGGTTGTCCAAACAGGGCCTTATTGGTATGCATAGAGGAGGGAGACATGAGACCAGAGACCATTTAGGGGTGTGTGTGTGTGTGCGTGTGTGCGTGCGTGCGTGCGGGCATGTGCGGGCATGGGCGGGCGGGCGTGCGTGCGTGCGTGCGTGCGTGCGTGCGTGCGTGCGTGCGGGCATGGGCGTGCGTGTGTGTGGGCTTTAGGCTTGGGGTAAAATGCAAAAAATGGCATTCATAACATAGCTGTCCTAAAATATGGATATCCTCAGAAGTATAGTAATACAACCGTGTGTGTGTGTGTGTGTGTGTGTGTGTGTGTGTGTGTGTGTGTGTGTGTGTGTGTGTGTGTGTGTGTGTGTGTGTGTGTGTGTGTGTGTGTGTGTGTGTGTGTGTGTGTGTGTGTGTGTGTGTGTGTGTGTGTGTGTGTGTGTCTGTGTGTGTGTGTGTGTGTGTGTGTGTGAGTGTGTGTAGCTCCAGGAGGAGGAGGAGAGGAGGCGGTTGCCTAACGGTGGTTTCACGGCAGCGGAGCGGCGTCCGGATGCCTACATCCCCCCAGACGCCCCCCTGCCTCTGCCCAGGCCCTACGGAGCCCTGGCCCCCTTCAAGCCCTCTGAGCAAGGCAGCTCCATGAGACACCTCCGCAAGCCCAGGATCAAACCGACATTATCATAACATACGTGACTCTTTTTGATACAGAGACAGTCATGGCGGCAAGACTAACTGTTCAGGAGAGGAGAAAAACTGATTTTCTTTTTTTTTTTAATCCAAAATGAGTTAATAGCACAGGCAGACTCTTCACATACTACTAGAGCATGTCTGAAATAATTGGGCTGAAATCGACATGTAAATTATGAAATAAATGCTTAAACATGTAGGTGTAACCTTTCAACCCTGTTCTCTCAACTCGCTGTTTACTGTAAGACATTACTCTATAAGCCATATCTCCAAAACTGGTGGGTCAAACTGAGCAACCAATTTGTCAATTTGAAGCTATGATTCCCTGCTTTCATATGACATGAAAAGAAGAAGAAGCGGTCACATATTTATTACTGTAGCAGCATCGCTGTCTGTCTGTCGGCTGGATTGTGACAAAAAAAAAAAAAGTTAGAAATGCTGATTATACGATGTTGGATTATCTCTCTACATTTTACAATTTAGGCATTCAGCAGACGCTCTTAATCCAGCGATTTAAAATAAGCAAGAATAACTTAAGGTAATATCAAATGCATAGAAATAGTATAGGATCATAAGTAAACCAAGAACCAATCATCCGTCTAACAGTAGAATATCCGTACATTAAAATTATAAACACTAATGGAGTTATGATTTAGTCACAGCACTCATTAATAATGTAATTGGTTAAATATGTATTAACTATACTAAAACAAAATTAAAGTAGCAAAAATAGCAGATCTACAAGCTTGTAGGTTGGCTATTTTTGCTACTTTAGTGTGACACTGTGTGGTATGAATCTGAAGCAGGGCTTTAAATTACTGCTGATCTGTGTGCTAATTAAACGTTTCAATATGGATATTGATTCAGAGCCATGACCACCAGGGGTCAGCAATGTGTCCATGGCATTCTTAATAATAAAAAGCTTTTCTTCATTATAATGCTCTTAATTATTTTGTTCATGTGCAATGAAAGCCCTGGCTGTATGGATAAGAACGATTGAAATCAAAAACATGTAATAGACTTGGGCCATGCTGCATTGATGCATTCATACAGCCAGTATACAGTGAATTGTCATTGTATTTATTTATTTGGTTTGTTTGTTCACGTTTGCCTTCTCTGCTTTTCTTTTTTTCTGCTTAAGTATTTGTCTTTATTAATCATAAAAGTAATTAATAATCATAAAATGTGTAGTTTCTAATGACAGTTTATGAAACCCAACAGTGATGACATTGGTGGTGTGCAGGTTTTGGTCATTCACTTTCACCTAGAAACTCCATTCACACTTTTTATAATTCAGCTTACTGTGGAGACACATGCTGGAACATTTTACTGTGAAATGTTTTGTAGTTTCTGAGTTATTTAACTTAAACGCCCAATGCATTCTCAATGGCAATAGTACAAACGTTGGCATGCTACTAGTCCTACATACTTACACCTACAATCCCCATTCAAACCTATTCAGGTTCATCTTACGGTGGACATGTTTGCCTGAAAAGGAATTTTTGAAATGTTTCATAGTTTTTCAAATCCTCGTTTTTCATCATTTTTGACCATGGGCTATAGCCCATCTCGAACGGCATACTATAGCATGCCGTTTTTCATCATTTTTGAGGATTTGAAAAAAAGACGAAAATCACTCCGAGACCATGGACTATAGCCTCGGAGTGATTTTCATCTTTTTTTCAAATCCTTGTTTTTCATCATTTTTGACCATGGGCTATAGTTCATGGTTTCGGACAGCATATATAGCATGTCGTTTTTCGTGATTTTGGAGGATTTGAAAAAAATATGAAAATCATGAAAAAACAACATACTATAGTCCATGATTTTGGGAAACTATGTCAGAGCCAGGACTTGAACCTGCAGCCTCCTGATTCCCAGGCAGGCTCTGTACCCAGTGAGCCACTGTGCATGCTGTTCTTAAAAGGCCGAATAGATAATGACAGAAGAGCCAGAGACTGGTTTCCATTGTGGTTCATAAACATTCGAACGTCTAGAGATAAACAACAGCAAAAGAAACAATAGACAAACCTCCTGTTGTTTTATTTTTTATTTTATTTTTGTTATCAATGTTGTACTCAAAGGGAAAAGCTGACTGGTTTGTGGTAGGTAGCAAGTAGATCAGTGACTTAGCACACTGGCTGCATGATCTGGAGATTGTGGGTTCAAACCCCACTCAAATGTTTACTTGCCAAAATCTGCCATTGACCCCCATTCTGAATTTCTCAAATTTAAAAGCACTATATTTCTAAAACTATGAAACATTTCAAAGATTCCTTTTCAGGCAAACATGTCCACCGTAAGATGAACCTAAATACGTTTGAATGGGGTTTCTAGGTGTAAGTATGTAGGACTAGTAGCATGCCAAAGTTTGTGCTATTGCCATTGAGAATGCATTGGGCGTTTAAGTTAAATAACTCAGAAACTACAAAACATTTCAAAGTAAAAAGTTCCAGCATGTGTCTCCACAGTAAGCTGAATTATAAAATATGTAAATGGAGTTTCTAGGTGAAAGTTTTTTTGACGTGCCACTATCTGCCATTATAAATTTCTCAAATTTAAAGCACTATTTCTAAAACTATGAAACATTTCAAAGATTCCTTTTCAGGCAAACATGTCCACCGTAAGATGAACCTAAATAGGTTTGAATGGAGTTTCTAGGTGAAAGTGCTTTTTTGACGTGCCAATATCTGCCATTGAGCCCCATTGTAAATGTCTCAAATTTGAAAGCACTATATTTCTAAAACGATGAAACATTTCAAAGATTCCTTTTCAGGCAAACATGTCCACCGTAAGATGAACCTAAATAGGTTTGAATGGGGTTTCTAGGTGTAAGTATGTAGGACTAGTAGCATGCCAAAGTTTGTGCTATTGCCATTGGGAATGCATTGGGCGTTTAACTTAAATAACTCAGAAACTACAAAACATTTCAAAGTAAAAAGTTCCAGCATGTGTCTCCACAGAAAGCTGAATTATAAAAAGTGTGAATGGAGTTTCTAGGTGAATGAATTTTTGACGTGCCACTATCTGCCATTAGAAATTTCTCAAATTTAAAGCACTATATTTCTAAAACTATGAAACATTTCAAAGATTCCTTTTCAGGCAAACATGTCCACCGTAAGATGAACCTAAATAGGTTTGAATGGGGATTCTAGGTGTAAGTATGTAGGACTAGTAGCATGCCAAAGTTATAATTTTTTTTCGGACGGCTTACTATAGCATGTCGTTTTTCGTGATTAAGGACTATTTGAAAAAAAGATGAAAATCATGAAAAAACGTCATACTATAGTTCATGGCTTCGGACGGCATACTCTAGCATGTCGTTTTTCATGATTTTGGAGGATTTGAAAAAAAGATGAAAATCATGAAAAAACTACATACTATAGTCCATGGTTTGGGACGGCATAATATATTTTGTCATATTTTCATGATTTTGGGACACTATGTCAGAGCCAGGACTTGAACCTGCAGCCTCCTGATTCCCAGGCAGGCTCTGTACCCAGTGATCCACTGTGCATGCTGTTCTTAAAAGGCCGAATAGATAATGACAGAAGAGCCAGAGACTTGTTTCCATTGTGGTTCATAAACATTCGAACATAACAACAGCAAAAGAAACAATAGACAAATCTCCTGTTATTTTTTTTTTGTATTTTTTTTTTGTATCAATGTTTTACTCAAAGGGAACATCAGACTGTGTTGTGGCAGGTAGCAAGTAGATCAGTGACTTAGCACACTGGCTGCATGATCTGGAGATTGTGTGTTCAAACCCCACTCAAATCTTTACTTGCCAAAATCTGCCATTGAGGGTCAGGGGACCTTAGTATAATTGCCTTATTTTAATCTGAATCCAACATATAAAAAACATATTTGTGATTTTTGTTCATTTAATTTGAAAAATGGGAAAACGCTAAACGAAAAATCACAAAAACTGGTCAAGGGACCTTAGTATAAGTATGTTTGTTCAATTTAATCCAGCAAAAAGAAAATTGCCATTTTTTTCCTTTTTTTGTTCAGAATTGAAAAATGGGAAAACACTAACCGAAAAATCACAAAAATGGTGGTGCCTTAGTATAATTCTGTTTGAGTCCAGCAAACAGAAATTTTCCTTTTTTTTGTTCAGATTTGAAAAATGTGAAAACTCGAAGCCAAAACCCAGCTTTTAAAAGCTGCGTCAAATTTGAGTTTTCAGGAGGAAAAAAAGCACGCAAAAAAAAGCTGTTCATTCCAAGCTTCAAAACGAAAAAGCTGGTATACATAGAGATAACATGGGAGCACGAAGCAAGAAGCTGCTTCTAGCCTGTCTGATTATGCCTTTGGGTTTTTTGCACTACTGATTGTTACCCGTTTCCTTTCTTGTCAGTTAAAATTATCATTCATCATCACTTCCATCTTGTCCAATACCTAACCCTAACCCTAACCCTAGTTGTCTGGTACCAGATTGGTTACCATATGGTACCAGAACAAAACAAACAAGAAAGCAGTGTGAATTGTCTGGAACCAGTGGCGCAGTGTGTTAGAATGCTGCCACATGATTGGGAGATGGTGAGTTCAAACCCCACTCAAGTCTTTACTTTCAAGACTGATTTCAGAAGAAGAAAAGCAACAAAAAAACAGTGTGTCTGTAACCAGTGGGCGCAGTGTGTTAGAACTCTCCAACATGATCGGGAGATGGTGAGTTCAAACCCCACTCAAGTCTTTACTTTCAAGACCGATTTCAGAAGAAGAAAACCAACAAAAAATCCTTTGAATTGTCTGGAACCAGTGGCGCAGTGTGTTAGGACGCTGCCACATGATCTGGGAGATGGTGAGTTCAAACCCCACTCAAGTCTTTACTTTCAAGACCGATTTCAGAAGAAGAAAACCAACAAAAAAGCAGTGTGAATTGTCTGGAACCAGTGGGGCAGTGTGATAGAACGCTCCCACATGATCGGGAGATGGTGAGTTCAAAGTAACCCCACTTAAGTCTTTACTTTCAAGACCGATTTCAGAAGAAGAAAACCAACAAAAAAGCAATTGAGTTGTCTGGAACCAGTGGTGCAGTGTGTTAGGACGCTGCCACATGATCGGGAGATGGTGAGTTCAAACCCCACTCAAGTCTTTACTTTCAAGACCGATTTCAGAAGAAGAAAACCAACAAAAAAGCAGTGTGAATTGTCTGGACCCAGTGGCACAGTGTGTTAGGATGCTGCCACATGATCGGGAGATGGTTAGTTCAAACCCCACTCAAGTCTTTACTTTCAAGACCGTTTTCAGAAGAAGAAAACCAACAAAAAAGCAGTTGATGGAACCAGTGGCGCAGTGTGTTACGATGCTGCCACATGATCGGGAGATGGTGAGTTCAAACCCCACTCAAGTCTTTACTTTCAAGACCGATTTCAGAAGAAGAAAACCAACGACCTATCAACCAACATATTCAATGGCATATCAATCCCATTAATCCGTTTTCTTATCAAGTTGAAGGCATCCCGGATTTTGTTGAGGGTGGGTTGGGTGTTTCACGGTTTCTCATCAACTCCATGTTAAATCACCCAATTACCCCCCAACGGACACTAGCCCTAACCCTAACCCTAACCCTAACCCTAACCCTAGTTGTCTGGTACCAGATTGGTTACCATATGGTACCAGGTCAAAACAAACAAAAAAGCAGTGTGAATTGTCTGGAACCAGTGGCGCAGTGTGTTAGAACGCTGCCACATGATCGGGAGATAGTGAGTTCAAACCCCACTCAAGTCTTTGCTTTCAAGACCGATTTCAGAAGAAGAAAAGTAACAAAAAAGCAGAGTGAATGGTCTGGAACCAGTGGCGCAGTGTGTTAGAATGCTCCCACATGATCGGGAGATGGTGAGTTCAAACCCCACTCAAGTCTTTACTTTCAACCAACAAAAAAGCAGTTGAATTGTCTGGAACCAGTGGGACAGTGTGTTAGGACGCTGCCACATGATCGGGAGATGGTGAGTTCAAACCCCACTCAAGACTTTACTTTCAAGACCGATTTCAGAAGAAGAAAACCAACAAAAAAAGCAGTTGAATTGTCTGGAACCAGTGGCGCAGTGTGTTAGGACGCTGCCACATCATCGGGAGATGGTGAGTTCTAACCCCACGCAAGTATTTACTTTCAAGACCGATTTCAGAAGAAGAAAAACAACAAAAAAGCAGTGTGAATTGTCTGGAACCAGTGGCACAGTGTGATAGAACGCTCCCACATGATCGGGAGATGGTGAGTTCAAACCCCACGCAAGTATTTACTTTCAAGACCGATTTCAGAAGAAGAAAACCAACAAAAAAAATGTTGAATTGTCTGGAACCAGTGGCGCAGTGTGTTAGGACGCTGCCACATGATCGGGAGATGGTGAGTTCAAACCCCACTCAATTCTTTACTTTCAAGACCGATTTCAGAAGAAGAAAACCAACAAAAAAGCAGTGTGAATTGTCTGGATTCAGTGGCTCAGTGTGTTAGGACGCTGCCACATGATCAGGAGATGGTGGGTTCAAACCCCACTCAAGTTCAAACAAAAAAATAAAGATCCAGGGTGCAATCCCACCCCAGTCTTTACTGTGACACTTTGCTTTCCACAATTACATCAAGTAGCACAGAAAAGCTTTGTTGTAGTAACCATCAGTTAGCTCAGTGTGATGAGAGGCTGTCCTTGGGAGCCACAGGTCCAGGGTTCAAATCCCACATTAGGCATGACTGTGACCCTTTGCTTTGCACACTGATTTCCTGAAGGACAACTTTAAAGCAGCCCAGAAATTCACCATGATTGTGTGCCGATAAGTGGCCCAGCGGATAAGTCAGATGATATCCGTAGTATACCTAGTAGAAGTGTGCCGGTTCAAACCCGACACACTCCTAGTAGGCGGTGATGGTTCAAATCACTGACACCTAGAGTAGGAGTGGCCCAGTGGATAAATCAGATGATATCCGTAGAATATCAAACCCGACATAGGATGGTGCTGGTTCAAATCACCATCACCTAGAGTAGGTAGGACCATGTGCCGTTAATTGGCCAGGTGGATAAATCAGATAATATCTGTAGAATACCTAGTGGGATGGTGCTGGTTCAAATCACCATCACCTAGAGTAGGTAGGACCGTGTGCCGTTAATTGGCCCGGTGGATAAATCAGATAATATCCGTAGAATACCTAGTGGGATGGTGCTGGTTCAAATCACCATCACCTAGAGTTGATAGGCGAGGGGGTGGCAGGCAGGGGGAGAGTAGGCGAGGCGGGCCAGGCAGGGGGAGAGTAGGAGAGGAGGGAGGCCAGTCAGGGGGAGAGTAGGTGAGGGGGAGGCCAGTCAGGGGAAGAGTAGGCGAGGGGGTGGCAGGCAGGGGAAGAGTAGGCGAGGGGGTGGCAGGCAGGGGGAGAGTAGGCGAGGTGGGCCAGGCAGGGGGAGAGTAGGCGAGGTGGGCCAGGCAGGGGGAGAGTAGGTGAGGGGGAGGCCAGGCAGGGGGAGAGGTGGGAGGCCAGGCATTGGGCGTTTAACTTAAAAAACTCAGAAACTACAAAACATTTCAAAGTAAAAAGTTCCAGCATGTGTCTCCACAGAAAGCTGAATTATAAAAAGTTTGAATGGAGTTTCTAGGTGAATAAATTTTTGACGTGCCACTATCTGCCATTAGAAATTTCTCAAATTTAAAGCACTATATTTCTAAAACTATGAAACATTTCAAAGATTCCTTTTCAGGCAAACATGTCCACCGTAAGATGAACCTAAATAGGTTTGAATGGGGATTCTAGGTGTAAGTATGTAGGACTAGTAGCATGCCAAAGTTATAATTTTTTTCGGACGGCTTACTATAGCATGTCGTTTTTCGTGATTAAGGACTATTTGAAAAAAAGATGAAAACCATGAAAAAACGACATACGTCGTAAGCCGTCGTACGTCGTAAGCCGTCCGAAAAAAATTATAACTTTGGCATGCTACTAGTCCTACATACTTACACCTAGAATCCCCATTCAAACCTATTTAGGTTCATCTTACGGTGGACATGTTTGCCTGAAAAGGAATCTTTGAAATGTTTCATCGTTTTAGAAATATAGTGCTTTCAAATTTGAGACATTTACAATGGGGCTCAATGGCAGATATTGGCACGTCAAAAAAGCACTTTCACCTAGAAACTCCATTCACACTTTTTATAATTCAGCTTTCTGTGGAGACACATGCTGGAACTTTTTACTTTGAAATGTTTTGTAGTTTCTGAGTTATTTAAGTTAAACGCCCAATGCATTCCCAATGGCAATAGCACAAACTTTGGCATGCTACTAGTCCTACATACTTACACCTAGAAACCCCATTCAAACCTATTTAGGTTCATCTTACGGTGGACATGTTTGCCTGAAAAGGAATCTTTGAAATGTTTCATCGTTTTAGAAATATAGTGCTTTCAAATTTGAGACATTTACAATGGGGCTCAATGGCAGATATTGGCATGTCAAAAAAGCACTTTCACCTAGAAACTCCATTCACACTTTTTATAATTCAGCTTTCTGTGGAGACACATGCTGGAACTTTTTACTTTGAAATGTTTTGTAGTTTGAGTTATTTAAGTTAAACGCCCAATGCATTCCCAATGGCAATAGCACAAACTTTGGCATGCTACTAGTCCTACATACTTACACCTAGAAACCCCATTCAAACCTATTTAGGTTCATCTTACGGTGGACATGTTTGCCTGAAAAGGAATCTTTGAAATGTTTCATCGTTTTAGAAATATAGTGCTTTCAAATTTGAGACATTTACAATGGGGCTCAATGGCAGATATTGGCACGTCAAAAAAGCACTTTCACCTAGAAACTCCATTCACACTTTTTATAATTCAGCTTTCTGTGGAGACACATGCTGGAACTTTTTACTTTGAAATGTTTTGTAGTTTCTGAGTTATTTAAGTTAAACGCCCAATGCATTCCCAATGGCAATAGCACAAACTTTGGCATGCTACTAGTCCTACATACTTACACCTAGAAACCCCATTCAAACCTATTTAGGTTCATCTTACGGTGGACATGTTTGCCTGAAAAGGAATCTTTGAAATGTTTCATCGTTTTAGAAATATAGTGCTTTCAAATTTGAGACATTTACAATGGGGCTCAATGGCAGATATTGGCACGTCAAAAAAGCACTTTCACCTAGAAACTCCATTCACACTTTTTAAAATTCAGCTTTCTGTGGAGACACATGCTGGAACTTTTTACTTTGAAATGTTTTGTAGTTTCTGAGTTATTTAAGTTAAACGCCCAATGCATTCCCAATGGCAATAGCACAAACTTTGGCATGCTACTAGTCCTACATACTTACACCTAGAAACCCCATTCAAACCTATTTAGGTTCATCTTACGGTGGACATGTTTGCCTGAAAAGGAATCTTTGAAATGTTTCATCGTTTTAGAAATATAGTGCTTTCAAATTTGAGACATTTACAATGGGGCTCAATGGCAGATATTGGCACGTCAAAAAAGCACTTTCACCTAGAAACTCCATTCACACTTTTTATAATTCAGCTTTCTGTGGAGACACATGCTGGAACTTTTTACTTTGAAATGTTTTGTAGTTTTTGAGTTATTTAAGTTAAACGCCCAATGCATTCCCAATGGCAATAGCACAAACTTTGGCATGCTACTAGTCCTACATACTTACACCTAGAAACCCCATTCAAACCTATTTAGGTTCATCTTACGGTGGACATGTTTGCCTGAAAAGGAATCTTTGAAATGTTTCATCGTTTTAGAAATATAGTGCTTTCAAATTTGAGACATTTACAATGGGGCTCAATGGCAGATTTTGGCACGTCAAAAAAGCACTTTCACCTAGAAACTCCATTCACACTTTTTATAATTCAGCTTTCTGTGGAGACACATGCTGGAACTTTTTACTTTGAAATGTTTTGTAGTTTTTGAGTTATTTAAGTTAAACGCCCAATGCATTCCCAATGGCAATAGCACAAACTTTGGCATGCTACTAGTCCTACATACTTACACCTAGAAACCCCATTCAAACCTATTTAGGTTCATCTTACGGTGGACATGTTTGCCTGAAAAGGAATCTTTGAAATGTTTCATCGTTTTAGAAATATAGTGCTTTCAAATTTGAGACATTTACAATGGTTCTCAATGGCAGATATTGGCACGTCAAAAAAGCACTTTCACCTAGAAACTCCATTCACACTTTTTATAATTCAGCTTTCTGTGGAGACACATGCTGGAACTTTTTACTTTGAAATGTTTTGTAGTTTCTGAGGTATTTAAGTTAAACGCCCAATGCATTCCCAATGGCAATAGCACAAACTTTGGCATGCTACTAGTCCTACATACTTACACCTAGAAACCCCATTCAAACCTATTTAGGTTCATCTTACGGTGGACATGTTTGCCTGAAAAGGAATCTTTGAAATGTTTCATCGTTTTAGAAATATAGTGCTTTCAAATTTGAGACATTTACAATGGGGCTCAATGGCAGATAGTGGCACGTCAAAAAAGCACTTTCACCTAGAAACTCCGTTCACACTTTTTATAATTCAGCTTTCTGTGGAGACACATGCTGGAACTTTTTACTTTGAAATGTTTTGTAGTTTCTGAGTTATTTAAGTTAAACGCCCAATGCATTCCCAATGGCAATAGCACAAACTTTGGCATGCTACTAGTCCTACATACTTACACCTAGAAACCCCATTCAAACCTATTTAGGTTCATCTTACGGTGGACATGTTTGCCTGAAAAGGAATCTTTGAAATGTTTAATCGTTTTAGAAATATAGTGCTTTCAAATTTGAGACATTTACAATGGGGCTCAATGGCAGATATTGGCACGTCAAAAAAGCACTTTCACCTAGAAACTCCATTCACACTTTTTATAATTCAGCTTTCTGTGGAGACACATGCTGGAACTTTTTACTTTGAAATGTTTTGTAGTTTCAGAGTTATTTAAGTTAAACGCCCAATGCATTCCCAATGGCAACAGCACAAACTTTGGCATGCTACTAGTCCTACATACTTACACCTAGAAACCCCATTCAAACCTATTTAGGTTCATCTTACGGTGGACATGTTTGCCTGAAAAGGAATCTTTGAAATGTTTCATCGTTTTAGAAATATAGTGCCTTCAAATTTGAGACATTTACAATGGGGCTCAATGGCAGATATTGGCACGTCAAAAAAGCACTTTCACCTAGAAACTCCATTCACACTTTTTATAATTCAGCTTTCTGTGGAGACACATGCTGGAACTTTTTACTTTGAAATGTTTTGTAGTTTCTGAGTTATTTAAGTTAAACGCCCAATGCATTCCCAATGGCAATAGCACAAACTTTGGCATGCTACTAGTCCTACATACTTACACCTAGAAACCCCATTCAAACCTATTTAGGTTCATCTTACGGTGGACATGTTTGCCTGAAAAGGAATCTTTGAAATGTTTCATCGTTTTAGAAATATAGTGCTTTCAAATTTGAGACATTTACAGTGGGGCTCAATGGCAGATATTGGCACGTCAAAAAAGCACTTTCACCTAGAAACTCCATTCACACTTTTTATAATTCAGCTTTCTGTGGAGACACATGCTGGAACTTTTTACTTTGAAATGTTTTGTAGTTTCTGAGTTATTTAAGTTAAACGCCCAATGCATTCCCAATGGCAATAGCACAAACTTTGGCATGCTACTAGTCCTACATACTTACACCTAGAAACCCCATTCAAACCTATTTAGGTTCATCTTACGGTGGACATGTTTGCCTGAAAAGGAATCTTTGAAATGTTTCATCGTTTTAGAAATATAGTGCTTTCAAATTTGAGACATTTACAATGGGGCTCAATGGCAGATATTGGCACGTCAAAAAAGCACTTTCACCTAGAAACTCCATTCACACTTTTTATAATTCAGCTTTCTGTGGAGACACATGCTGGAACTTTTTACTTTGAAATCTTTTGTAGTTTCTGAGTTATTTAAGTTAAACGCCCAATGCATTCCCAATGGCAATAGCACAAACTTTGGCATGCTACTAGTCCTACATACTTAAACCTAGAAACCCCATTCAAACCTATTTAGGTTCATCTTACGGTGGACATGTTTGCCTGAAAAGGAATCTTTGAAATGTTTCATCGTTTTAGAAATATAGTGCTTTCAAATTTGAGACATTTACAATGGGGCTCAATGGCAGATAGTGGCACGTCAAAAAAGCACTTTCACCTAGAAACTCCGTTCACACTTTTTATAATTCAGCTTTCTGTGGAGACACATGCTGGAACTTTTTACTTTGAAATGTTTTGTAGTTTCTGAGTTATTTAAGTTAAACGCCCAATGCATTCCCAATGGCAATAGCACAAACTTTGGCATGCTACTAGTCCTACATACTTACACCTAGAAACCCCATTCAAACCTATTTAGGTTCATCTTACGGTGGACATGTTTGCCTGAAAAGGAATCTTTGAAATGTTTCATCGTTTTAGAAATATAGTGCTTTCAAATTTGAGACATTTACAATGGGGCTCAATGGCAGATATTGGCACGTCAAAAAAGCACTTTCACCTAGAAACTCCATTCACACTTTTTATAATTCAGCTTTCTGTGGAGACACATGCTGGAACTTTTTACTTTGAAATGTTTTGTAGTTTCTGAGTTATTTAAGTTAAACGCCCAATGCATTCCCAATGGCAATAGCACAAACTTTGGCATGCTACTAGTCCTACATACTTACACCTAGAAACCCCATTCAAACCTATTTAGGTTCATCTTACGGTGGACATGTTTGCCTGAAAAGGAATCTTTGAAATGTTTCATCGTTTTAGAAATATAGTGCTTTCAAATTTGAGACATTTACAATGGGGCTCAATGGCAGATATTGGCACGTCAAAAAAGCACTTTCACCTAGAAACTCCATTCACACTTTTTATAATTCAGCTTTCTGTGGAGACACATGCTGGAACTTTTTACTTTGAAATGTTTTGTAGTTTCTGAGTTATTTAAGTTAAACGCCCAATGCATTCCCAATGGCAATAGCACAAACTTTGGCATGCTACTAGTCCTACATACTTACACCTAGAAACCCCATTCAAACCTATTTAGGTTCATCTTACGGTGGACATGTTTGCCTGAAAAGGAATCTTTGAAATGTTTCATCGTTTTAGAAATATAGTGCTTTCAAATTTGAGACATTTACAATGGGGCTCAATGGCAGATATTGGCACGTCAAAAAAGCACTTTCACCTAGAAAGTCCATCACACTTTTTATAATTCAGCTTTCTGTGGAGACACATGCTGGAACTTTTTACTTTGAAATCTTTTGTAGTTTCTGAGTTATTTAAGTTAAACGCCCAATGCATTCCCAATGGCAATAGCACAAACTTTGGCATGCTACTAGTCCTACATACTTACACCTAGAAACCCCATTCAAACCTATTTAGGTTCATCTTACGGTGGACATGTTTGCCTGAAAAGGAATCTTTGAAATGTTTCATCGTTTTAGAAATATAGTGCTTTCAAATTTGAGACATTTACAATGGGGCTCAATGGCAGATATTGGCACGTCAAAAAAGCACTTTCACCTAGAAACTCCATTCACACTTTTTATAATTCAGCTTTCTGTGGAGACACATGCTGGAACTTTTTACTTTGAAATGTTTTGTAGTTTCTGAGTTATTTAAGTTAAACGCCCAATGCATTCCCAATGGCAATAGCACAAACTTTGGCATGCTACTAGTCCTACATACTTACACCTAGAAACCCCATTCAAACCTATTTAGGTTCATCTTACGGTGGACATGTTTGCCTGAAAAGGAATCTTTGAAATGTTTCATCGTTTTAGAAATATAGTGCTTTCAAATTTGATACATTTACAGTGGGGCTCAATGGCAGATATTGGCACGTCAAAAAAGCACTTTCACCTAGAAACTCCATTCACACTTTTTATAATCCAGCTTTCTGTGGAGACACATGCTGGAACTTTTTACTTTGAAATGTTTTGTAGTTTCTGAGTTATTTAAGTTAAACGCCCAATGCATTCCCAATGGCAATAGCACAAACTTTGGCATGCTACTAGTCCTACATACTTACACCTAGAAACCCCATTCAAACCTATTTAGGTTCATCTTACGGTGGACATGTTTGCCTGAAAAGGAATCTTTGAAATGTTTCATCGTTTTAGAAATATAGTGCTTTCAAATTTGAGACATTTACAGTGGGGCTCAATGGCAGATATTGGCACGTCAAAAAAGCACTTTCACCTAGAAACTCCATTCACACTTTTTATAATTCAGCTTTCTGTGGAGACACATGCTGGAACTTTTTACTTTGAAATGTTTTGTAGTTTCTGAGTTATTTAAGTTTAAACGCCCAATGCATTCCCAATGGCAATAGCACAAACTTTGGCATGCTACTAGTCCTACATACTTACACCTAGAAACCCCATTCAAACCTATTTAGGTTCATCTTACGGTGGACATGTTTGCCTGAAAAGGAATCTTTGAAATGTTTCATCGTTTTAGAAATATAGTGCTTTCAAATTTGAGACATTTACAATGGGGCTCAATGGCAGATATTGGCACGTCAAAAAAGCACTTTCACCTAGAAACTCCATTCACACTTTTTATAATTCAGCTTTCTGTGGAGACACATGCTGGAACTTTTTACTTTGAAATCTTTTGTAGTTTCTGAGTTATTTAAGTTAAACGCCCAATGCATTCCCAATGGCAATAGCACAAACTTTGGCATGCTACTAGTCCTACATACTTAAACCTAGAAACCCCATTCAAACCTATTTAGGTTCATCTTACGGTGGACATGTTTGCCTGAAAAGGAATCTTTGAAATGTTTCATCGTTTTAGAAATATAGTGCTTTCAAATTTGAGACATTTACAATGGGGCTCAATGGCAGATAGTGGCACGTCAAAAAAGCACTTTCACCTAGAAACTCCGTTCACACTTTTTATAATTCAGCTTTCTGTGGAGACACATGCTGGAACTTTTTACTTTGAAATGTTTTGTAGTTTCTGAGTTATTTAAGTTAAACGCCCAATGCATTCCCAATGGCAATAGCACAAACTTTGGCATGCTACTAGTCCTACATACTTACACCTAGAAACCCCATTCAAACCTATTTAGGTTCATCTTACGGTGGACATGTTTGCCTGAAAAGGAATCTTTGAAATGTTTCATCGTTTTAGAAATATAGTGCTTTCAAATTTGAGACATTTACAATGGGGCTCAATGGCAGATATTGGCACGTCAAAAAAGCACTTTCACCTAGAAACTCCATTCACACTTTTTATAATTCAGCTTTCTGTGGAGACACATGCTGGAACTTTTTACTTTGAAATGTTTTGTAGTTTCTGAGTTATTTAAGTTAAACGCCCAATGCATTCCCAATGGCAATAGCACAAACTTTGGCATGCTACTAGTCCTACATACTTACACCTAGAAACCCCATTCAAACCTATTTAGGTTCATCTTACGGTGGACATGTTTGCCTGAAAAGGAATCTTTGAAATGTTTCATCGTTTTAGAAATATAGTGCTTTCAAATTTGAGACATTTACAATGGGGCTCAATGGCAGATATTGGCACGTCAAAAAAGCACTTTCACCTAGAAACTCCATTCACACTTTTTATAATTCAGCTTTCTGTGGAGACACATGCTGGAACTTTTTACTTTGAAATGTTTTGTAGTTTCTGAGTTATTTAAGTTAAACGCCCAATGCATTCCCAATGGCAATAGCACAAACTTTGGCATGCTACTAGTCCTACATACTTACACCTAGAAACCCCATTCAAACCTATTTAGGTTCATCTTACGGTGGACATGTTTGCCTGAAAAGGAATCTTTGAAATGTTTCATCGTTTTAGAAATATAGTGCTTTCAAATTTGAGACATTTACAATGGGGCTCAATGGCAGATATTGGCACGTCAAAAAAGCACTTTCACCTAGAAACTCCATTCACACTTTTTATAATTCATCTTTCTGTGGAGACACATGCTGGAACTTTTTACTTTGAAATGTTTTGTAGTTTCTGAGTTATTTAAGTTAAACGCCCAATGCATTCCCAATGGCAATAGCACAAACTTTGGCATGCTACTAGTCCTACATACTTACACCTAGAAACCCCATTCAAACCTATTTAGGTTCATCTTACGGTGGACATGTTTGCCTGAAAAGGAATCTTTGAAATGTTTCATCGTTTTAGAAATATAGTGCTTTCAAATTTGAGACATTTACAATGGGGCTCAATGGCAGATTTTGGCAAGTAAAGATTTGAGTGGGGTTTGAACCCACAACCTCCAGATCATGCAGCCAGTGTGCTAAGTCACTGATCTACTTGCTACCTGCCACACCACAGTCTGATGTTCCCTTTGAGTACAACATTGATACAAAAAAATAAGTACAAACAAAGAAAAAACAGGAGATTTGTCTATTGTTTCTTTTGCTGTTGTTATGTTCGAATGTTTATGAACCACAATGGAAACAAGTCTCTGGCTCTTCTGTCATTATCTATTCGGCCTTTTAGGAACAGCATGCACAGTGGCTCACTGGGTACAGAGCCTGCCTGGGAATCAGGAGGCTGCAGGTTCAAGTCCTGGCTCTGACATAGTGTCCCAAAATCATGAAAATATGACAAAATATATTATGCCGTCCCAAACCATGGACTATAGTATGTCGTTTTTTCATGATTTTCATCTTTTTTTCAAATCCTCCAAAATCATGAAAAACGACATGCTATAGTATGCCGTCCAAAGCCATGAACTATAGTATGACGTTTTTTCATGATTTTCATCTTTTTTCCAAATAGTCCTTAATCACGAAAAACGACATGCTATAGTAAGCCGTCCGAAAAAAATTATAACTTTGGCATGCTACTACTCCTACATACTTACACCTAGAATCCCCATTCAAACCTATTTAGGTTCATCTTACGGTGGACATGTTTGCCTGAAAAGGAATCTTTGAAATGTTTCATAGTTTTAGAAATATAGTGCTTTAAATTTGAGAAATTTCTAATGGCAGATAGTGGCATGTCAAAAATGCATTCACCTAGAAACTCCATTCACACTTTTTATAATTCAGCTTTCTGTGGAGACACATGCTGGAACTTTTTACTTTGAAATGTTTTGTAGTTTCTGAGTTATTTAAGTTAAACGCCCAATGCATTCCCAATGGCAATAGCACAAACTTTGGCATGCTACTAGTCCTACATACTTACACCTAGAAACCCCATTCAAACCTATTTAGGTTCATCTTACGGTGGACATGTTTGCCTGAAAAGGAATCTTTGAAATGTTTCATCGTTTTAGAAATATAGTGCTTTCAAATTTGAGACATTTACAATGGGGCTCAATGGCAGATATTGGCACGTCAAAAAAGCACTTTCACCTAGAAACTCCATTCACACTTTTTATAATTCAGCTTTCTGTGGAGACACATGCTGGAACTTTTTACTTTGAAATGTTTTGTAGTTTCTGAGTTATTTAAGTTAAACGCCCAATGCATTCCCAATGGCAATAGCACAAACTTTGGCATGCTACTAGTCCTACATACTTACACCTAGAAACCCCATTCAAACCTATTTAGGTTCATCTTACGGTGGACATGTTTGCCTGAAAAGGAATCTTTGAAATGTTTCATCGTTTTAGAAATATAGTGCTTTCAAATTTGAGACATTTACAATGGGGCTCAATGGCAGATATTGGCACGTCAAAAAAGCACTTTCACCTAGAAACTCCATTCACACTTTTTATAATTCAGCTTTCTGTGGAGACACATGCTGGAACTTTTTACTTTGAAATGTTTTGTAGTTTCTGAGTTATTTAAGTTAAACGCCCAATGCATTCCCAATGGCAATAGCACAAACTTTGGCATGCTACTAGTCCTACATACTTACACCTAGAAACCCCATTCAAACCTATTTAGGTTCATCTTACGGTGGACATGTTTGCCTGAAAAGGAATCTTTGAAATGTTTCATCGTTTTAGAAATATAGTGCTTTCAAATTTGAGACATTTACAATGGGGCTCAATGGCAGATATTGGCACGTCAAAAAAGCACTTTCACCTAGAAAGTCCATCACACTTTTTATAATTCAGCTTTCTGTGGAGACACATGCTGGAACTTTTTACTTTGAAATCTTTTGTAGTTTCTGAGTTATTTAAGTTAAACGCCCAATGCATTCCCAATGGCAATAGCACAAACTTTGGCATGCTACTAGTCCTACATACTTACACCTAGAAACCCCATTCAAACCTATTTAGGTTCATCTTACGGTGGACATGTTTGCCTGAAAAGGAATCTTTGAAATGTTTCATCGTTTTAGAAATATAGTGCTTTCAAATTTGAGACATTTACAATGGGGCTCAATGGCAGATATTGGCACGTCAAAAAAGCACTTTCACCTAGAAACTCCATTCACACTTTTTATAATTCAGCTTTCTGTGGAGACACATGCTGGAACTTTTTACTTTGAAATGTTTTGTAGTTTCTGAGTTATTTAAGTTAAACGCCCAATGCATTCCCAATGGCAATAGCACAAACTTTGGCATGCTACTAGTCCTACATACTTACACCTAGAAACCCCATTCAAACCTATTTAGGTTCATCTTACGGTGGACATGTTTGCCTGAAAAGGAATCTTTGAAATGTTTCATCGTTTTAGAAATATAGTGCTTTCAAATTTGAGACATTTACAGTGGGGCTCAATGGCAGATATTGGCACGTCAAAAAAGCACTTTCACCTAGAAACTCCATTCACACTTTTTATAATCCAGCTTTCTGTGGAGACACATGCTGGAACTTTTTACTTTGAAATGTTTTGTAGTTTCTGAGTTATTTAAGTTAAACGCCCAATGCATTCCCAATGGCAATAGCACAAACTTTGGCATGCTACTAGTCCTACATACTTACACCTAGAAACCCCATTCAAACCTATTTAGGTTCATCTTACGGTGGACATGTTTGCCTGAAAAGGAATCTTTGAAATGTTTCATCGTTTTAGAAATATAGTGCTTTCAAATTTGAGACATTTACAGTGGGGCTCAATGGCAGATATTGGCACGTCAAAAAAGCACTTTCACCTAGAAACTCCATTCACACTTTTTATAATTCAGCTTTCTGTGGAGACACATGCTGGAACTTTTTACTTTGAAATGTTTTGTAGTTTCTGAGTTATTTAAGTTAAACGCCCAATGCATTCCCAATGGCAATAGCACAAACTTTGGCATGCTACTAGTCCTACATACTTACACCTAGAAACCCCATTCAAACCTATTTAGGTTCATCTTACGGTGGACATGTTTGCCTGAAAAGGAATCTTTGAAATGTTTCATCGTTTTAGAAATATAGTGCTTTCAAATTTGAGACATTTACAATGGGGCTCAATGGCAGATATTGGCACGTCAAAAAAGCACTTTCACCTAGAAACTCCATTCACACTTTTTATAATTCAGCTTTCTGTGGAGACACATGCTGGAACTTTTTACTTTGAAATCTTTTGTAGTTTCTGAGTTATTTAAGTTAAACGCCCAATGCATTCCCAATGGCAATAGCACAAACTTTGGCATGCTACTAGTCCTACATACTTAAACCTAGAAACCCCATTCAAACCTATTTAGGTTCATCTTACGGTGGACATGTTTGCCTGAAAAGGAATCTTTGAAATGTTTCATCGTTTTAGAAATATAGTGCTTTCAAATTTGAGACATTTACAATGGGGCTCAATGGCAGATAGTGGCACGTCAAAAAAGCACTTTCACCTAGAAACTCCGTTCACACTTTTTATAATTCAGCTTTCTGTGGAGACACATGCTGGAACTTTTTACTTTGAAATGTTTTGTAGTTTCTGAGTTATTTAAGTTAAACGCCCAATGCATTCCCAATGGCAATAGCACAAACTTTGGCATGCTACTAGTCCTACATACTTACACCTAGAAACCCCATTCAAACCTATTTAGGTTCATCTTACGGTGGACATGTTTGCCTGAAAAGGAATCTTTGAAATGTTTCATCGTTTTAGAAATATAGTGCTTTCAAATTTGAGACATTTACAATGGGGCTCAATGGCAGATATTGGCACGTCAAAAAAGCACTTTCACCTAGAAACTCCATTCACACTTTTTATAATTCAGCTTTCTGTGGAGACACATGCTGGAACTTTTTACTTTGAAATGTTTTGTAGTTTCTGAGTTATTTAAGTTAAACGCCCAATGCATTCCCAATGGCAATAGCACAAACTTTGGCATGCTACTAGTCCTACATACTTACACCTAGAAACCCCATTCAAACCTATTTAGGTTCATCTTACGGTGGACATGTTTGCCTGAAAAGGAATCTTTGAAATGTTTCATCGTTTTAGAAATATAGTGCTTTCAAATTTGAGACATTTACAATGGGGCTCAATGGCAGATATTGGCACGTCAAAAAAGCACTTTCACCTAGAAACTCCATTCACACTTTTTATAATTCATCTTTCTGTGGAGACACATGCTGGAACTTTTTACTTTGAAATGTTTTGTAGTTTCTGAGTTATTTAAGTTAAACGCCCAATGCATTCCCAATGGCAATAGCACAAACTTTGGCATGCTACTAGTCCTACATACTTACACCTAGAAACCCCATTCAAACCTATTTAGGTTCATCTTACGGTGGACATGTTTGCCTGAAAAGGAATCTTTGAAATGTTTCATCGTTTTAGAAATATAGTGCTTTCAAATTTGAGACATTTACAATGGGGCTCAATGGCAGATTTTGGCAAGTAAAGATTTGAGTGGGGTTTGAACCCACAACCTCCAGATCATGCAGCCAGTGTGCTAAGTCACTGATCTACTTGCTACCTGCCACACCACAGTCTGATGTTCCCTTTGAGTACAACATTGATACAAAAAAATAAGTACAAACAAAGAAAAAACAGGAGATTTGTCTATTGTTTCTTTTGCTGTTGTTATGTTCGAATGTTTATGAACCACAATGGAAACAAGTCTCTGGCTCTTCTGTCATTATCTATTCGGCCTTTTACGAACAGCATGCACAGTGGCTCACTGGGTACAGAGCCTGCCTGGGAATCAGGAGGCTGCAGGTTCAAGTCCTGGCTCTGACATAGTGTCCCAAAATCATGAAAATATGACAAAATATATTATGCCGTCCCAAACCATGGACTATAGTATGTCGTTTTTTCATGATTTTCATCTTTTTTTCAAATCCTCCAAAATCATGAAAAACGACATGCTATAGTATGCCGTCCAAAGCCATGAACTATAGTATGACGTTTTTTCATGATTTTCATCTTTTTTCCAAATAGTCCTTAATCACGAAAAACGACATGCTATAGTAAGCCGTCCGAAAAAAATTATAACTTTGGCATGCTACTACTCCTACATACTTACACCTAGAATCCCCATTCAAACCTATTTAGGTTCATCTTACGGTGGACATGTTTGCCTGAAAAGGAATCTTTGAAATGTTTCATAGTTTTAGAAATATAGTGCTTTAAATTTGAGAAATTTCTAATGGCAGATAGTGGCATGTCAAAAATGCATTCACCTAGAAACTCCATTCACACTTTTTATAATTCAGCTTTCTGTGGAGACACATGCTGGAACTTTTTACTTTGAAATGTTTTGTAGTTTCTGAGTTATTTAGGTTAAACGCCCAATGCATTCCCAATGGCAATAGCACAAACTTTGGCATGCTACTAGTCCTACATACTTACACCTAGAAACCCCATTCAAACCTATTTAGGTTCATCTTACGGTGGACATGTTTGCCTGAAAAGGAATCTTTGAAATGTTTCATCGTTTTAGAAATATAGTGCTTTCAAATTTGAGACATTTACAATGGGGCTCAATGGCAGATATTGGCACGTCAAAAAAGCACTTTCACCTAGAAACTCCATTCACACTTTTTATAATTCAGCTTTCTGTGGAGACACATGCTGGAACTTTTTACTTTGAAATGTTTTGTAGTTTCTGAGTTATTTAGGTTAAACGCCCAATGCATTCCCAATGGCAATAGCACAAACTTTGGCATGCTACTAGTCCTACATACTTACACCTAGAAACCCCATTCAAACCTATTTAGGTTCATCTTACGGTGGACATGTTTGCCTGAAAAGGAATCTTTGAAATGTTTCATCGTTTTAGAAATATAGTGCTTTCAAATTTGAGACATTTACAATGGGGCTCAATGGCAGATTTTGGCAAGTAAAGATTTGAGTGGGGTTTGAACCCACAACCTCCAGATCATGCAGCCAGTGTGCTAAGTCACTGATCTACTTGCTACCTGCCACACCACAGTCTGATGTTCCCTTTGAGTACAACATTGATACAAAAAAAAAAAAAAACAGGAGATGTGTCTATTGTTTCTTTTGCTGTTGTTATGTTCGAATGTTTATGAACCACAATGGAAACAAGTCTCTGGCTCTTCTGTCATTATCTATTCGGCCTTTTAAGAACAGCATGCACAGTGGCTCACTGGGTACAGAGCCTGCCTGGGAATCAGGAGGCTGCAGGTTCAAGTCCTGGCTCTGACATAGTGTCCCAAAATCATGAAAATATGACAAAATATATTATGCCGTCCCAAACCATGGACTATACTATGTCGTTTTTTCATGATTTTCATCTTTTTTTCAAATCCTCCAAAATCATGAAAAACGACATGCTATAATATGCCGTCCGAAGCCATGAACTATAGTATGAAGTTTTTTCATGATTTTCATCTTTTTTTCAAATAGTCCTTAATCACGAAAAACAACATGCTATAGTAAGCCGTCCGGAAAAAAAATAAAACTTTGGCATGCTACTAGTCCTACATACTTACACCTAGAATCCCCATTCAAACCTATTTAGGTTCATCTTACAGTGGACATGTTTGCCTGAAAAGGAATCTTTGAAATGTTTCATAGTTTTAGAAATATAGTGCTTTAAATTTGAGAAATTTCTAATGGCAGATAGTGGCACGTCAAAAATTCATTCACCTAGACACTCCATTCACACTTTTTATAATTCAGCTTTCTGTGGAGACACATGCTGGAACTTTTTACTTTGAAATGTTTTGTAGTTTCTGAGTTATTTAAGTTAAACGCCCAATGCATTCCCAATGGCAATAGCACAAACTTTGGCATGCTACTAGTCCTACATACTTACACCTAGAAACCCCATTCAAACCTATTTAGGTTCATCTTACGGTGGACATGTTTGCCTGAAAAGGAATCTTTGAAATGTTTCATCGTTTTAGAAATATAGTGCTTTCAAATTTGAGACATTTACAATGGGGCTCAATGGCAGATATTGGCACGTCAAAAAAGCACTTTCACCTAGAAACGCCATCACACTTTTTATAATTCAGCTTTCTGTGGAGACACATGCTGGAACTTTTTACTTTGAAATCTTTTGTAGTTTCTGAGTTATTTAAGTTAAACGCCCAATGCATTCCCAATGGCAATAGCACAAACTTTGGCATGCTACTAGTCCTACATACTTACACCTAGAAACCCCATTCAAACCTATTTAGGTTCATCTTACGGTGGACATGTTTGCCTGAAAAGGAATCTTTGAAATGTTTCATCGTTTTAGAAATATAGTGCTTTCAAATTTGAGACATTTACAATGGGGCTCAATGGCAGATATTGGCACGTCAAAAAAGCACTTTCACCTAGAAACTCCATTCACACTTTTTATAATTCAGCTTTCTGTGGAGACACATGCTGGAACTTTTTACTTTGAAATGTTTTGTAGTTTCTGAGTTATTTAAGTTAAACGCCCAATGCATTCCCAATGGCAATAGCACAAACTTTGGCATGCTACTAGTCCTACATACTTACACCTAGAAACCCCATTCAAACCTATTTAGGTTCATCTTACGGTGGACATGTTTGCCTGAAAAGGAATCTTTGAAATGTTTCATCGTTTTAGAAATATAGTGCTTTCAAATTTGAGACATTTACAATGGGGCTCAATGGCAGATATTGGCACGTCAAAAAAGCACTTTCACCTAGAAACTCCATTCACACTTTTTATAATTCAGCTTTCTGTGGAGACACATGCTGGAACTTTTTACTTTGAAATGTTTTGTAGTTTCTGAGTTATTTAAGTTAAACGCCCAATGCATTCCCAATGGCAATAGCACAAACTTTGGCATGCTACTAGTCCTACATACTTACACCTAGAAACCCCATTCAAACCTATTTAGGTTCATCTTACGGTGGACATGTTTGCCTGAAAAGGAATCTTTGAAATGTTTCATCGTTTTAGAAATATAGTGCTTTCAAATTTGAGACATTTACAATGGGGCTCAATGGCAGATATTGGCACGTCAAAAAAGCACTTTCACCTAGAAACTCCATTCACACTTTTTATAATTCAGCTTTCTGTGGAGACACATGCTGGAACTTTTTACTTTGAAATGTTTTGTAGTTTCTGAGTTATTTAAGTTAAACGCCCAATGCATTCCCAATGGCAATAGCACAAACTTTGGCATGCTACTAGTCCTACATACTTACACCTAGAAACCCCATTCAAACCTATTTAGGTTCATCTTACGGTGGACATGTTTGCCTGAAAAGGAATCTTTGAAATGTTTCATCGTTTTAGAAATATAGTGCTTTCAAATTTGAGACATTTACAATGGGGCTCAATGGCAGATATTGGCACGTCAAAAAAGCACTTTCACCTAGAAACTCCATTCACACTTTTTATAATTCATCTTTCTGTGGAGACACATGCTGGAACTTTTTACTTTGAAATGTTTTGTAGTTTCTGAGTTATTTAAGTTAAACGCCCAATGCATTCCCAATGGCAATAGCACAAACTTTGGCATGCTACTAGTCCTACATACTTACACCTAGAAACCCCATTCAAACCTATTTAGGTTCATCTTACGGTGGACATGTTTGCCTGAAAAGGAATCTTTGAAATGTTTCATCGTTTTAGAAATATAGTGCTTTCAAATTTGAGACATTTACAATGGGGCTCAATGGCAGATTTTGGCAAGTAAAGATTTGAGTGGGGTTTGAACCCACAACCTCCAGATCATGCAGCCAGTGTGCTAAGTCACTGATCTACTTGCTACCTGCCACACCACAGTCTGATGTTCCCTTTGAGTACAACATTGATACAAAAAAATAAGTACAAACAAAGAAAAAACAGGAGATTTGTCTATTGTTTCTTTTGCTGTTGTTATGTTCGAATGTTTATGAACCACAATGGAAACAAGTCTCTGGCTCTTCTGTCATTATCTATTCGGCCTTTTAGGAACAGCATGCACAGTGGCTCACTGGGTACAGAGCCTGCCTGGGAATCAGGAGGCTGCAGGTTCAAGTCCTGGCTCTGACATAGTGTCCCAAAATCATGAAAATATGACAAAATATATTATGCCGTCCCAAACCATGGACTATAGTATGTCGTTTTTTCATGATTTTCATCTTTTTTTCAAATCCTCCAAAATCATGAAAAACGACATGCTATAGTATGCCGTCCAAAGCCATGAACTATAGTATGACGTTTTTTCATGATTTTCATCTTTTTTCCAAATAGTCCTTAATCACGAAAAACGACATGCTATAGTAAGCCGTCCGAAAAAAATTATAACTTTGGCATGCTACTACTCCTACATACTTACACCTAGAATCCCCATTCAAACCTATTTAGGTTCATCTTACGGTGGACATGTTTGCCTGAAAAGGAATCTTTGAAATGTTTCATAGTTTTAGAAATATAGTGCTTTAAATTTGAGAAATTTCTAATGGCAGATAGTGGCATGTCAAAAATGCATTCACCTAGAAACTCCATTCACACTTTTTATAATTCAGCTTTCTGTGGAGACACATGCTGGAACTTTTTACTTTGAAATGTTTTGTAGTTTCTGAGTTATTTAAGTTAAACGCCCAATGCATTCCCAATGGCAATAGCACAAACTTTGGCATGCTACTAGTCCTACATACTTACACCTAGAAACCCCATTCAAACCTATTTAGGTTCATCTTACGGTGGACATGTTTGCCTGAAAAGGAATCTTTGAAATGTTTCATCGTTTTAGAAATATAGTGCTTTCAAATTTGAGACATTTACAATGGGGCTCAATGGCAGATATTGGCACGTCAAAAAAGCACTTTCACCTAGAAACTCCATTCACACTTTTTATAATTCAGCTTTCTGTGGAGACACATGCTGGAACTTTTTACTTTGAAATGTTTTGTAGTTTCTGAGTTATTTAGGTTAAACGCCCAATGCATTCCCAATGGCAATAGCACAAACTTTGGCATGCTACTAGTCCTACATACTTACACCTAGAAACCCCATTCAAACCTATTTAGGTTCATCTTACGGTGGACATGTTTGCCTGAAAAGGAATCTTTGAAATGTTTCATCGTTTTAGAAATATAGTGCTTTCAAATTTGAGACATTTACAATGGGGCTCAATGGCAGATTTTGGCAAGTAAAGATTTGAGTGGGGTTTGAACCCACAACCTCCAGATCATGCAGCCAGTGTGCTAAGTCACTGATCTACTTGCTACCTGCCACACCACAGTCTGATGTTCCCTTTGAGTACAACATTGATACAAAAAAAAACAAAAACAGGAGATGTGTCTATTGTTTCTTTTGCTGTTGTTATGTTCGAATGTTTATGAACCACAATGGAAACAAGTCTCTGGCTCTTCTGTCATTATCTATTCGGCCTTTTAAGAACAGCATGCACAGTGGCTCACTGGGTACAGAGCCTGCCTGGGAATCAGGAGGCTGCAGGTTCAAGTCCTGGCTCTGACATAGTGTCCCAAAATCATGAAAATATGACAAAATATATTATGCCGTCCCAAACCATGGACTATAGTATGTCGTTTTTTCATGATTTTCATCTTTTTTTCAAATCCTCCAAAATCATGAAAAACGACATGCTATAATATGCCGTCCGAAGCCATGAACTATAGTATGAAGTTTTTTCATGATTTTCATCTTTTTTTCAAATAGTCCTTAATCACGAAAAACAACATGCTATAGTAAGCCGTCCGGAAAAAAAATAAAACTTTGGCATGCTACTAGTCCTACATACTTACACCTAGAATCCCCATTCAAACCTATTTAGGTTCATCTTACAGTGGACATGTTTGCCTGAAAAGGAATCTTTGAAATGTTTCATAGTTTTAGAAATATAGTGCTTTAAATTTGAGAAATTTCTAAAGGCAGATAGTGGCACGTCAAAAATTCATTCACCTAGACACTCCATTCACACTTTTTATAATTCAGCTTTCTGTGGAGACACATGCTGGAACTTTTTACTTTGAAATGTTTTGTAGTTTCTGAGTTATTTAAGTTAAACGCCCAATGCATTCCCAATGGCAATAGCACAAACTTTGGCATGCTACTAGTCCTACATACTTACACCTAGAAACCCCATTCAAACCTATTTAGGTTCATCTTACGGTGGACATGTTTGCCTGAAAAGGAATCTTTGAAATGTTTCATCGTTTTAGAAATATAGTGCTTTCAAATTTGAGACATTTACAATGGGGCTCAATGGCAGATATTGGCACGTCAAAAAAGCACTTTCACCTAGAAACTCCATTCACACTTTTTATAATTCAGCTTTCTGTGGAGACACATGCTGGAACTTTTTACTTTGAAATGTTTTGTAGTTTCTGAGTTATTTAAGTTAAACGCCCAATGCATTCCCAATGGCAATAGCACAAACTTTGGCATGCTACTAGTCCTACATACGTACACCTAGAAACCCCATTCAAACCTATTTAGGTTCATCTTACGGTGGACATGTTTGCCTGAAAAGGAATCTTTGAAATGTTTCATCGTTTTAGAAATATAGTGCTTTCAAATTTGAGACATTTACAATGGGGCTCAATGGCAGATATTGGCACGTCAAAAAAGCACTTTCACCTAGAAACTCCATTCACACTTTTTATAATTCAGCTTTCTGTGGAGACACATGCTGGAACTTTTTACTTTGAAATGTTTTGTAGTTTCTGAGTTATTTAAGTTAAACGCCCAATGCATTCCCAATGGCAATAGCACAAACTTTGGCATGCTACTAGTCCTACATACTTACACCTAGAAACCCCATTCAAACCTATTTAGGTTCATCTTACGGTGGACATGTTTGCCTGAAAAGGAATCTTTGAAATGTTTCATCGTTTTAGAAATATAGTGCTTTCAAATTTGAGACATTTACAATGGGGCTCAATGGCAGATATTGGCACGTCAAAAAAGCACTTTCACCTAGAAAGTCCATCACACTTTTTATAATTCAGCTTTCTGTGGAGACACATGCTGGAACTTTTTACTTTGAAATCTTTTGTAGTTTCTGAGTTATTTAAGTTAAACGCCCAATGCATTCCCAATGGCAATAGCACAAACTTTGGCATGCTACTAGTCCTACATACTTACACCTAGAAACCCCATTCAAACCTATTTAGGTTCATCTTACGGTGGACATGTTTGCCTGAAAAGGAATCTTTGAAATGTTTCATCGTTTTAGAAATATAGTGCTTTCAAATTTGAGACATTTACAATGGGGCTCAATGGCAGATATTGGCACGTCAAAAAAGCACTTTCACCTAGAAACTCCATTCACACTTTTTATAATTCAGCTTTCTGTGGAGACACATGCTGGAACTTTTTACTTTGAAATGTTTTGTAGTTTCTGAGTTATTTAAGTTAAACGCCCAATGCATTCCCAATGGCAATAGCACAAACTTTGGCATGCTACTAGTCCTACATACTTACACCTAGAAACCCCATTCAAACCTATTTAGGTTCATCTTACGGTGGACATGTTTGCCTGAAAAGGAATCTTTGAAATGTTTCATCGTTTTAGAAATATAGTGCTTTCAAATTTGAGACATTTACAGTGGGGCTCAATGGCAGATATTGGCACGTCAAAAAAGCACTTTCACCTAGAAACTCCATTCACACTTTTTATAATCCAGCTTTCTGTGGAGACACATGCTGGAACTTTTTACTTTGAAATGTTTTGTAGTTTCTGAGTTATTTAAGTTAAACGCCCAATGCATTCCCAATGGCAATAGCACAAACTTTGGCATGCTACTAGTCCTACATACTTACACCTAGAAACCCCATTCAAACCTATTTAGGTTCATCTTACGGTGGACATGTTTGCCTGAAAAGGAATCTTTGAAATGTTTCATCGTTTTAGAAATATAGTGCTTTCAAATTTGAGACATTTACAGTGGGGCTCAATGGCAGATATTGGCACGTCAAAAAAGCACTTTCACCTAGAAACTCCATTCACACTTTTTATAATTCAGCTTTCTGTGGAGACACATGCTGGAACTTTTTACTTTGAAATGTTTTGTAGTTTCTGAGTTATTTAAGTTAAACGCCCAATGCATTCCCAATGGCAATAGCACAAACTTTGGCATGCTACTAGTCCTACATACTTACACCTAGAAACCCCATTCAAACCTATTTAGGTTCATCTTACGGTGGACATGTTTGCCTGAAAAGGAATCTTTGAAATGTTTCATCGTTTTAGAAATATAGTGCTTTCAAATTTGAGACATTTACAATGGGGCTCAATGGCAGATATTGGCACGTCAAAAAAGCACTTTCACCTAGAAACTCCATTCACACTTTTTATAATTCAGCTTTCTGTGGAGACACATGCTGGAACTTTTTACTTTGAAATCTTTTGTAGTTTCTGAGTTATTTAAGTTAAACGCCCAATGCATTCCCAATGGCAATAGCACAAACTTTGGCATGCTACTAGTCCTACATACTTAAACCTAGAAACCCCATTCAAACCTATTTAGGTTCATCTTACGGTGGACATGTTTGCCTGAAAAGGAATCTTTGAAATGTTTCATCGTTTTAGAAATATAGTGCTTTCAAATTTGAGACATTTACAATGGGGCTCAATGGCAGATAGTGGCACGTCAAAAAAGCACTTTCACCTAGAAACTCCGTTCACACTTTTTATAATTCAGCTTTCTGTGGAGACACATGCTGGAACTTTTTACTTTGAAATGTTTTGTAGTTTCTGAGTTATTTAAGTTAAACGCCCAATGCATTCCCAATGGCAATAGCACAAACTTTGGCATGCTACTAGTCCTACATACTTACACCTAGAAACCCCATTCAAACCTATTTAGGTTCATCTTACGGTGGACATGTTTGCCTGAAAAGGAATCTTTGAAATGTTTCATCGTTTTAGAAATATAGTGCTTTCAAATTTGAGACATTTACAATGGGGCTCAATGGCAGATATTGGCACGTCAAAAAAGCACTTTCACCTAGAAACTCCATTCACACTTTTTATAATTCAGCTTTCTGTGGAGACACATGCTGGAACTTTTTACTTTGAAATGTTTTGTAGTTTCTGAGTTATTTAAGTTAAACGCCCAATGCATTCCCAATGGCAATAGCACAAACTTTGGCATGCTACTAGTCCTACATACTTACACCTAGAAACCCCATTCAAACCTATTTAGGTTCATCTTACGGTGGACATGTTTGCCTGAAAAGGAATCTTTGAAATGTTTCATCGTTTTAGAAATATAGTGCTTTCAAATTTGAGACATTTACAATGGGGCTCAATGGCAGATATTGGCACGTCAAAAAAGCACTTTCACCTAGAAACTCCATTCACACTTTTTATAATTCATCTTTCTGTGGAGACACATGCTGGAACTTTTTACTTTGAAATGTTTTGTAGTTTCTGAGTTATTTAAGTTAAACGCCCAATGCATTCCCAATGGCAATAGCACAAACTTTGGCATGCTACTAGTCCTACATACTTACACCTAGAAACCCCATTCAAACCTATTTAGGTTCATCTTACGGTGGACATGTTTGCCTGAAAAGGAATCTTTGAAATGTTTCATCGTTTTAGAAATATAGTGCTTTCAAATTTGAGACATTTACAATGGGGCTCAATGGCAGATTTTGGCAAGTAAAGATTTGAGTGGGGTTTGAACCCACAACCTCCAGATCATGCAGCCAGTGTGCTAAGTCACTGATCTACTTGCTACCTGCCACACCACAGTCTGATGTTCCCTTTGAGTACAACATTGATACAAAAAAATAAGTACAAACAAAGAAAAAACAGGAGATTTGTCTATTGTTTCTTTTGCTGTTGTTATGTTCGAATGTTTATGAACCACAATGGAAACAAGTCTCTGGCTCTTCTGTCATTATCTATTCGGCCTTTTAGGAACAGCATGCACAGTGGCTCACTGGGTACAGAGCCTGCCTGGGAATCAGGAGGCTGCAGGTTCAAGTCCTGGCTCTGACATAGTGTCCCAAAATCATGAAAATATGACAAAATATATTATGCCGTCCCAAACCATGGACTATAGTATGTCGTTTTTTCATGATTTTCATCTTTTTTTCAAATCCTCCAAAATCATGAAAAACGACATGCTATAGTATGCCGTCCAAAGCCATGAACTATAGTATGACGTTTTTTCATGATTTTCATCTTTTTTCCAAATAGTCCTTAATCACGAAAAACGACATGCTATAGTAAGCCGTCCGAAAAAAATTATAACTTTGGCATGCTACTACTCCTACATACTTACACCTAGAATCCCCATTCAAACCTATTTAGGTTCATCTTACGGTGGACATGTTTGCCTGAAAAGGAATCTTTGAAATGTTTCATAGTTTTAGAAATATAGTGCTTTAAATTTGAGAAATTTCTAATGGCAGATAGTGGCATGTCAAAAATGCATTCACCTAGAAACTCCATTCACACTTTTTATAATTCAGCTTTCTGTGGAGACACATGCTGGAACTTTTTACTTTGAAATGTTTTGTAGTTTCTGAGTTATTTAAGTTAAACGCCCAATGCATTCCCAATGGCAATAGCACAAACTTTGGCATGCTACTAGTCCTACATACTTACACCTAGAAACCCCATTCAAACCTATTTAGGTTCATCTTACGGTGGACATGTTTGCCTGAAAAGGAATCTTTGAAATGTTTCATCGTTTTAGAAATATAGTGCTTTCAAATTTGAGACATTTACAATGGGGCTCAATGGCAGATATTGGCACGTCAAAAAAGCACTTTCACCTAGAAACTCCATTCACACTTTTTATAATTCAGCTTTCTGTGGAGACACATGCTGGAACTTTTTACTTTGAAATGTTTTGTAGTTTCTGAGTTATTTAGGTTAAACGCCCAATGCATTCCCAATGGCAATAGCACAAACTTTGGCATGCTACTAGTCCTACATACTTACACCTAGAAACCCCATTCAAACCTATTTAGGTTCATCTTACGGTGGACATGTTTGCCTGAAAAGGAATCTTTGAAATGTTTCATCGTTTTAGAAATATAGTGCTTTCAAATTTGAGACATTTACAATGGGGCTCAATGGCAGATTTTGGCAAGTAAAGATTTGAGTGGGGTTTGAACCCACAACCTCCAGATCATGCAGCCAGTGTGCTAAGTCACTGATCTACTTGCTACCTGCCACACCACAGTCTGATGTTCCCTTTGAGTACAACATTGATACAAAAAAAAAAAAAAACAGGAGATGTGTCTATTGTTTCTTTTGCTGTTGTTATGTTCGAATGTTTATGAACCACAATGGAAACAAGTCTCTGGCTCTTCTGTCATTATCTATTCGGCCTTTTAAGAACAGCATGCACAGTGGCTCACTGGGTACAGAGCCTGCCTGGGAATCAGGAGGCTGCAGGTTCAAGTCCTGGCTCTGACATAGTGTCCCAAAATCATGAAAATATGACAAAATATATTATGCCGTCCCAAACCATGGACTATAGTATGTCGTTTTTTCATGATTTTCATCTTTTTTTCAAATCCTCCAAAATCATGAAAAACGACATGCTATAATATGCCGTCCGAAGCCATGAACTATAGTATGAAGTTTTTTCATGATTTTCATCTTTTTTTCAAATAGTCCTTAATCACGAAAAACAACATGCTATAGTAAGCCGTCCGGAAAAAAAATAAAACTTTGGCATGCTACTAGTCCTACATACTTACACCTAGAATCCCCATTCAAACCTATTTAGGTTCATCTTACAGTGGACATGTTTGCCTGAAAAGGAATCTTTGAAATGTTTCATAGTTTTAGAAATATAGTGCTTTAAATTTGAGAAATTTCTAATGGCAGATAGTGGCACGTCAAAAATTCATTCACCTAGACACTCCATTCACACTTTTTATAATTCAGCTTTCTGTGGAGACACATGCTGGAACTTTTTACTTTGAAATGTTTTGTAGTTTCTGAGTTATTTAAGTTAAACGCCCAATGCATTCCCAATGGCAATAGCACAAACTTTGGCATGCTACTAGTCCTACATACTTACACCTAGAAACCCCATTCAAACCTATTTAGGTTCATCTTACGGTGGACATGTTTGCCTGAAAAGGAATCTTTGAAATGTTTCATCGTTTTAGAAATATAGTGCTTTCAAATTTGAGACATTTACAATGGGGCTCAATGGCAGATATTGGCACGTCAAAAAAGCACTTTCACCTAGAAACGCCATCACACTTTTTATAATTCAGCTTTCTGTGGAGACACATGCTGGAACTTTTTACTTTGAAATCTTTTGTAGTTTCTGAGTTATTTAAGTTAAACGCCCAATGCATTCCCAATGGCAATAGCACAAACTTTGGCATGCTACTAGTCCTACATACTTACACCTAGAAACCCCATTCAAACCTATTTAGGTTCATCTTACGGTGGACATGTTTGCCTGAAAAGGAATCTTTGAAATGTTTCATCGTTTTAGAAATATAGTGCTTTCAAATTTGAGACATTTACAATGGGGCTCAATGGCAGATATTGGCACGTCAAAAAAGCACTTTCACCTAGAAACTCCATTCACACTTTTTATAATTCAGCTTTCTGTGGAGACACATGCTGGAACTTTTTACTTTGAAATGTTTTGTAGTTTCTGAGTTATTTAAGTTAAACGCCCAATGCATTCCCAATGGCAATAGCACAAACTTTGGCATGCTACTAGTCCTACATACTTACACCTAGAAACCCCATTCAAACCTATTTAGGTTCATCTTACGGTGGACATGTTTGCCTGAAAAGGAATCTTTGAAATGTTTCATCGTTTTAGAAATATAGTGCTTTCAAATTTGAGACATTTACAATGGGGCTCAATGGCAGATATTGGCACGTCAAAAAAGCACTTTCACCTAGAAACTCCATTCACACTTTTTATAATTCAGCTTTCTGTGGAGACACATGCTGGAACTTTTTACTTTGAAATGTTTTGTAGTTTCTGAGTTATTTAAGTTAAACGCCCAATGCATTCCCAATGGCAATAGCACAAACTTTGGCATGCTACTAGTCCTACATACTTACACCTAGAAACCCCATTCAAACCTATTTAGGTTCATCTTACGGTGGACATGTTTGCCTGAAAAGGAATCTTTGAAATGTTTCATCGTTTTAGAAATATAGTGCTTTCAAATTTGAGACATTTACAATGGGGCTCAATGGCAGATATTGGCACGTCAAAAAAGCACTTTCACCTAGAAACTCCATTCACACTTTTTATAATTCAGCTTTCTGTGGAGACACATGCTGGAACTTTTTACTTTGAAATGTTTTGTAGTTTCTGAGTTATTTAAGTTAAACGCCCAATGCATTCCCAATGGCAATAGCACAAACTTTGGCATGCTACTAGTCCTACATACTTACACCTAGAAACCCCATTCAAACCTATTTAGGTTCATCTTACGGTGGACATGTTTGCCTGAAAAGGAATCTTTGAAATGTTTCATCGTTTTAGAAATATAGTGCTTTCAAATTTGAGACATTTACAATGGGGCTCAATGGCAGATATTGGCACGTCAAAAAAGCACTTTCACCTAGAAACTCCATTCACACTTTTTATAATTCATCTTTCTGTGGAGACACATGCTGGAACTTTTTACTTTGAAATGTTTTGTAGTTTCTGAGTTATTTAAGTTAAACGCCCAATGCATTCCCAATGGCAATAGCACAAACTTTGGCATGCTACTAGTCCTACATACTTACACCTAGAAACCCCATTCAAACCTATTTAGGTTCATCTTACGGTGGACATGTTTGCCTGAAAAGGAATCTTTGAAATGTTTCATCGTTTTAGAAATATAGTGCTTTCAAATTTGAGACATTTACAATGGGGCTCAATGGCAGATTTTGGCAAGTAAAGATTTGAGTGGGGTTTGAACCCACAACCTCCAGATCATGCAGCCAGTGTGCTAAGTCACTGATCTACTTGCTACCTGCCACACCACAGTCTGATGTTCCCTTTGAGTACAACATTGATACAAAAAAATAAGTACAAACAAAGAAAAAACAGGAGATTTGTCTATTGTTTCTTTTGCTGTTGTTATGTTCGAATGTTTATGAACCACAATGGAAACAAGTCTCTGGCTCTTCTGTCATTATCTATTCGGCCTTTTAGGAACAGCATGCACAGTGGCTCACTGGGTACAGAGCCTGCCTGGGAATCAGGAGGCTGCAGGTTCAAGTCCTGGCTCTGACATAGTGTCCCAAAATCATGAAAATATGACAAAATATATTATGCCGTCCCAAACCATGGACTATAGTATGTCGTTTTTTCATGATTTTCATCTTTTTTTCAAATCCTCCAAAATCATGAAAAACGACATGCTATAGTATGCCGTCCAAAGCCATGAACTATAGTATGACGTTTTTTCATGATTTTCATCTTTTTTCCAAATAGTCCTTAATCACGAAAAACGACATGCTATAGTAAGCCGTCCGAAAAAAATTATAACTTTGGCATGCTACTACTCCTACATACTTACACCTAGAATCCCCATTCAAACCTATTTAGGTTCATCTTACGGTGGACATGTTTGCCTGAAAAGGAATCTTTGAAATGTTTCATAGTTTTAGAAATATAGTGCTTTAAATTTGAGAAATTTCTAATGGCAGATAGTGGCATGTCAAAAATGCATTCACCTAGAAACTCCATTCACACTTTTTATAATTCAGCTTTCTGTGGAGACACATGCTGGAACTTTTTACTTTGAAATGTTTTGTAGTTTCTGAGTTATTTAAGTTAAACGCCCAATGCATTCCCAATGGCAATAGCACAAACTTTGGCATGCTACTAGTCCTACATACTTACACCTAGAAACCCCATTCAAACCTATTTAGGTTCATCTTACGGTGGACATGTTTGCCTGAAAAGGAATCTTTGAAATGTTTCATCGTTTTAGAAATATAGTGCTTTCAAATTTGAGACATTTACAATGGGGCTCAATGGCAGATATTGGCACGTCAAAAAAGCACTTTCACCTAGAAACTCCATTCACACTTTTTATAATTCAGCTTTCTGTGGAGACACATGCTGGAACTTTTTACTTTGAAATGTTTTGTAGTTTCTGAGTTATTTAGGTTAAACGCCCAATGCATTCCCAATGGCAATAGCACAAACTTTGGCATGCTACTAGTCCTACATACTTACACCTAGAAACCCCATTCAAACCTATTTAGGTTCATCTTACGGTGGACATGTTTGCCTGAAAAGGAATCTTTGAAATGTTTCATCGTTTTAGAAATATAGTGCTTTCAAATTTGAGACATTTACAATGGGGCTCAATGGCAGATTTTGGCAAGTAAAGATTTGAGTGGGGTTTGAACCCACAACCTCCAGATCATGCAGCCAGTGTGCTAAGTCACTGATCTACTTGCTACCTGCCACACCACAGTCTGATGTTCCCTTTGAGTACAACATTGATACAAAAAAAAAAAAAAACAGGAGATGTGTCTATTGTTTCTTTTGCTGTTGTTATGTTCGAATGTTTATGAACCACAATGGAAACAAGTCTCTGGCTCTTCTGTCATTATCTATTCGGCCTTTTAAGAACAGCATGCACAGTGGCTCACTGGGTACAGAGCCTGCCTGGGAATCAGGAGGCTGCAGGTTCAAGTCCTGGCTCTGACATAGTGTCCCAAAATCATGAAAATATGACAAAATATATTATGCCGTCCCAAACCATGGACTATAGTATGTCGTTTTTTCATGATTTTCATCTTTTTTTCAAATCCTCCAAAATCATGAAAAACGACATGCTATAATATGCCGTCCGAAGCCATGAACTATAGTATGAAGTTTTTTCATGATTTTCATCTTTTTTTCAAATAGTCCTTAATCACGAAAAACAACATGCTATAGTAAGCCGTCCGGAAAAAAAATAAAACTTTGGCATGCTACTAGTCCTACATACTTACACCTAGAATCCCCATTCAAACCTATTTAGGTTCATCTTACAGTGGACATGTTTGCCTGAAAAGGAATCTTTGAAATGTTTCATAGTTTTAGAAATATAGTGCTTTAAATTTGAGAAATTTCTAAAGGCAGATAGTGGCACGTCAAAAATTCATTCACCTAGACACTCCATTCACACTTTTTATAATTCAGCTTTCTGTGGAGACACATGCTGGAACTTTTTACTTTGAAATGTTTTGTAGTTTCTGAGTTATTTAAGTTAAACGCCCAATGCATTCCCAATGGCAATAGCACAAACTTTGGCATGCTACTAGTCCTACATACTTACACCTAGAAACCCCATTCAAACCTATTTATGTTCATCTTACGGTGGACATGTTTGCCTGAAAAGGAATCTTTGAAATGTTTCATCGTTTTAGAAATATAGTGCTTTCAAATTTGAGACATTTACAATGGGGCTCAATGGCAGATATTGGCACGTCAAAAAAGCACTTTCACCTAGAAACGCCATCACACTTTTTATAATTCAGCTTTCTGTGGAGACACATGCTGGAACTTTTTACTTTGAAATGTTTTGTAGTTTCTGAGTTATTTAAGTTAAACGCCCAATGCATTCCCAATGGCAATAGCACAAACTTTGGCATGCTACTAGTCCTACATACTTACACCTAGAAACCCCATTCAAACCTATTTAGGTTCATCTTACGGTGGACATGTTTGCCTGAAAAGGAATCTTTGAAATGTTTCATCGTTTTAGAAATATAGTGCTTTCAAATTTGAGACATTTACAATGGGGCTCAATGGCAGATATTGGCACGTCAAAAAAGCACTTTCACCTAGAAACTCCATTCACACTTTTTATAATTCAGCTTTCTGTGGAGACACATGCTGGAACTTTTTACTTTGAAATGTTTTGTAGTTTCTGAGTTATTTAAGTTAAACGCCCAATGCATTCCCAATGGCAATAGCACAAACTTTGGCATGCTACTAGTCCTACATACTTACACCTAGAAACCCCATTCAAACCTATTTAGGTTCATCTTACGGTGGACATGTTTGCCTGAAAAGGAATCTTTGAAATGTTTCATCGTTTTAGAAATATAGTGCTTTCAAATTTGAGACATTTACAATGGGGCTCAATGGCAGATATTGGCACGTCAAAAAAGCACTTTCACCTAGAAACTCCATTCACACTTTTTATAATTCAGCTTTCTGTGGAGACACATGCTGGAACTTTTTACTTTGAAATGTTTTGTAGTTTCTGAGTTATTTAAGTTAAACGCCCAATGCATTCCCAATGGCAATAGCACAAACTTTGGCATGCTACTAGTCCTACATACTTACACCTAGAAACCCCATTCAAACCTATTTAGGTTCATCTTACGGTGGACATGTTTGCCTGAAAAGGAATCTTTGAACTGTTTCATCGTTTTAGAAATATAGTGCTTTCAAATTTGAGACATTTACAATGGGGCTCAATGGCAGATATTGGCACGTCAAAAAAGCACTTTCACCTAGAAACTCCATTCACACTTTTTATAATTCAGCTTTCTGTGGAGACACATGCTGGAACTTTTTACTTTGAAATGTTTTGTAGTTTCTGAGTTATTTAAGTTAAACGCCCAATGCATTCCCAATGGCAATAGCACAAACTTTGGCATGCTACTAGTCCTACATACTTACACCTAGAAACCCCATTCAAACCTATTTAGGTTCATCTTACGGTGGACATGTTTGCCTGAAAAGGAATCTTTGAAATGTTTCATCGTTTTAGAAATATAGTGCTTTCAAATTTGAGACATTTACAATGGGGCTCAATGGCAGATTTTGGCAAGTAAAGATTTGAGTGGGGTTTGAACCCACAACCTCCAGATCATGCAGCCAGTGTGCTAAGTCACTGATCTACTTGCTACCTGCCACACCACAGTCTGATGTTCCCTTTGAGTACAACATTGATACAAAAAAAACAAAAAACAGGAGATGTGTCTATTGTTTCTTTTGCTGTTGTTATGTTCGAATGTTTATGAACCACAATGGAAACAAGTCTCTGGCTCTTCTGTCATTATCTATTCGGCCTTTTAAGAACAGCATGCACAGTGGCTCACTGGGTACAGAGCCTGCCTGGGAATCAGGAGGCTGCAGGTTCAAGTCCTGGCTCTGACATAGTGTCCCAAAATCATGAAAATATGACAAAATATATTATGCCGTCCCAAACCATGGACTATAGTATGTCGTTTTTTCATGATTTTCATCTTTTTTTCAAATCCTCCAAAATCATGAAAAACGACATGCTATAATATGCCGTCCGAAGCCATGAACTATAGTATGAAGTTTTTTCATGATTTTCATCTTTTTTTCAAATAGTCCTTAATCACGAAAAACAACATGCTATAGTAAGCCGTCCGGAAAAAAAATAAAACTTTGGCATGCTACTAGTCCTACATACTTACACCTAGAATCCCCATTCAAACCTATTTAGGTTCATCTTACAGTGGACATGTTTGCCTGAAAAGGAATCTTTGAAATGTTTCATAGTTTTAGAAATATAGTGCTTTAAATTTGAGAAATTTCTAAAGGCAGATAGTGGCACGTCAAAAATTCATTCACCTAGACACTCCATTCACACTTTTTATAATTCAGCTTTCTGTGGAGACACATGCTGGAACTTTTTACTTTGAAATGTTTTGTAGTTTCTGAGTTATTTAAGTTAAACGCCCAATGCATTCCCAATGGCAATAGCACAAACTTTGGCATGCTACTAGTCCTACATACTTACACCTAGAAACCCCATTCAAACCTATTTATGTTCATCTTACGGTGGACATGTTTGCCTGAAAAGGAATCTTTGAAATGTTTCATCGTTTTAGAAATATAGTGCTTTCAAATTTGAGACATTTACAATGGGGCTCAATGGCAGATATTGGCACGTCAAAAAAGCACTTTCACCTAGAAACGCCATCACACTTTTTATAATTCAGCTTTCTGTGGAGACACATGCTGGAACTTTTTACTTTGAAATCTTTTGTAGTTTCTGAGTTATTTAAGTTAAACGCCCAATGCATTCCCAATGGCAATAGCACAAACTTTGGCATGCTACTAGTCCTACATACTTACACCTAGAAACCCCATTCAAACCTATTTAGGTTCATCTTACGGTGGACATGTTTGCCTGAAAAGGAATCTTTGAAATGTTTCATCGTTTTAGAAATATAGTGCTTTCAAATTTGAGACATTTACAATGGGTCTCAATGGCAGATATTGGCACGTCAAAAAAGCACTTTCACCTAGAAACTCCATTCACACTTTTTATAATTCAGCTTTCTGTGGAGACACATGCTGGAACTTTTTACTTTGAAATGTTTTGTAGTTTCTGAGTTATTTAAGTTAAACGCCCAATGCATTCCCAATGGCAATAGCACAAACTTTGGCATGCTACTAGTCCTACATACTTACACCTAGAAACCCCATTCAAACCTATTTAGGTTCATCTTACGGTGGACATGTTTGCCTGAAAAGGAATCTTTGAAATGTTTCATCGTTTTAGAAATATAGTGCTTTCAAATTTGAGACATTTACAGTGGGGCTCAATGGCAGATATTGGCACGTCAAAAAAGCACTTTCACCTAGAAACTCCATTCACACTTTTTATAATTCAGCTTTCTGTGGAGACACATGCTGGAACTTTTTACTTTGAAATGTTTTGTAGTTTCTGAGTTATTTAAGTTAAACGCCCAATGCATTCCCAATGGCAATAGCACAAACTTTGGCATGCTACTAGTCCTACATACTTACACCTAGAAACCCCATTCAAACCTATTTAGGTTCATCTTACGGTGGACATGTTTGCCTGAAAAGGAATCTTTGAAATGTTTCATCGTTTTAGAAATATAGTGCTTTCAAATTTGAGACATTTACAATGGGGCTCAATGGCAGATATTGGCACGTCAAAAAAGCACTTTCACCTAGAAACTCCATTCACACTTTTTATAATTCAGCTTTCTGTGGAGACACATGCTGGAACTTTTTACTTTGAAATGTTTTGTAGTTTCTGAGTTATTTAGGTTAAACGCCCAATGCATTCCCAATGGCAATAGCACAAACTTTGGCATGCTACTAGTCCTACATACTTACACCTAGAAACCCCATTCAAACCTATTTAGGTTCATCTTACGGTGGACATGTTTGCCTGAAAAGGAATCTTTGAAATGTTTCATCGTTTTAGAAATATAGTGCTTTCAAATTTGAGACATTTACAATGGGGCTCAATGGCAGATATTGGCACGTCAAAAAAGCACTTTCACCTAGAAACTCCATTCACACTTTTTATAATTCAGCTTTCTGTGGAGACACATGCTGGAACTTTTTACTTTGAAATGTTTTGTAGTTTCTGAGTTATTTAGGTTAAACGCCCAATGCATTCCCAATGGCAATAGCACAAACTTTGGCATGCTACTAGTCCTACATACTTACACCTAGAAACCCCATTCAAACCTATTTAGGTTCATCTTACGGTGGACATGTTTGCCTGAAAAGGAATCTTTGAAATGTTTCATCGTTTTAGAAATATAGTGCTTTCAAATTTGAGACATTTACAATGGGGCTCAATGGCAGATTTTGGCAAGTAAAGATTTGAGTGGGGTTTGAACCCACAACCTCCAGATCATGCAGCCAGTGTGCTAAGTCACTGATCTACTTGCTACCTGCCACACCACAGTCTGATGTTCCCTTTGAGTACAACATTGATACAAAAAAAAAAAAAAACAGGAGATGTGTCTATTGTTTCTTTTGCTGTTGTTATGTTCGAATGTTTATGAACCACAATGGAAACAAGTCTCTGGCTCTTCTGTCATTATCTATTCGGCCTTTTAAGAACAGCATGCACAGTGGCTCACTGGGTACAGAGCCTGCCTGGGAATCAGGAGGCTGCAGGTTCAAGTCCTGGCTCTGACATAGTGTCCCAAAATCATGAAAATATGACAAAATATATTATGCCGTCCCAAACCATGGACTATAGTATGTCGTTTTTTCATGATTTTCATCTTTTTTTCAAATCCTCCAAAATCATGAAAAACGACATGCTATAATATGCCGTCCGAAGCCATGAACTATAGTATGAAGTTTTTTCATGATTTTCATCTTTTTTTCAAATAGTCCTTAATCACGAAAAACAACATGCTATAGTAAGCCGTCCGGAAAAAAAATAAAACTTTGGCATGCTACTAGTCCTACATACTTACACCTAGAATCCCCATTCAAACCTATTTAGGTTCATCTTACAGTGGACATGTTTGCCTGAAAAGGAATCTTTGAAATGTTTCATAGTTTTAGAAATATAGTGCTTTAAATTTGAGAAATTTCTAATGGCAGATAGTGGCACGTCAAAAATTCATTCACCTAGACACTCCATTCACACTTTTTATAATTCAGCTTTCTGTGGAGACACATGCTGGAACTTTTTACTTTGAAATGTTTTGTAGTTTCTGAGTTATTTAAGTTAAACGCCCAATGCATTCCCAATGGCAATAGCACAAACTTTGGCATGCTACTAGTCCTACATACTTACACCTAGAAACCCCATTCAAACCTATTTAGGTTCATCTTACGGTGGACATGTTTGCCTGAAAAGGAATCTTTGAAATGTTTCATCGTTTTAGAAATATAGTGCTTTCAAATTTGAGACATTTACAATGGGGCTCAATGGCAGATATTGGCACGTCAAAAAAGCACTTTCACCTAGAAACGCCATCACACTTTTTATAATTCAGCTTTCTGTGGAGACACATGCTGGAACTTTTTACTTTGAAATCTTTTGTAGTTTCTGAGTTATTTAAGTTAAACGCCCAATGCATTCCCAATGGCAATAGCACAAACTTTGGCATGCTACTAGTCCTACATACTTACACCTAGAAACCCCATTCAAACCTATTTAGGTTCATCTTACGGTGGACATGTTTGCCTGAAAAGGAATCTTTGAAATGTTTCATCGTTTTAGAAATATAGTGCTTTCAAATTTGAGACATTTACAATGGGGCTCAATGGCAGATATTGGCACGTCAAAAAAGCACTTTCACCTAGAAACTCCATTCACACTTTTTATAATTCAGCTTTCTGTGGAGACACATGCTGGAACTTTTTACTTTGAAATGTTTTGTAGTTTCTGAGTTATTTAAGTTAAACGCCCAATGCATTCCCAATGGCAATAGCACAAACTTTGGCATGCTACTAGTCCTACATACTTACACCTAGAAACCCCATTCAAACCTATTTAGGTTCATCTTACGGTGGACATGTTTGCCTGAAAAGGAATCTTTGAAATGTTTCATCGTTTTAGAAATATAGTGCTTTCAAATTTGAGACATTTACAATGGGGCTCAATGGCAGATATTGGCACGTCAAAAAAGCACTTTCACCTAGAAACTCCATTCACACTTTTTATAATTCAGCTTTCTGTGGAGACACATGCTGGAACTTTTTACTTTGAAATGTTTTGTAGTTTCTGAGTTATTTAAGTTAAACGCCCAATGCATTCCCAATGGCAATAGCACAAACTTTGGCATGCTACTAGTCCTACATACTTACACCTAGAAACCCCATTCAAACCTATTTAGGTTCATCTTACGGTGGACATGTTTGCCTGAAAAGGAATCTTTGAAATGTTTCATCGTTTTAGAAATATAGTGCTTTCAAATTTGAGACATTTACAATGGGGCTCAATGGCAGATATTGGCACGTCAAAAAAGCACTTTCACCTAGAAACTCCATTCACACTTTTTATAATTCAGCTTTCTGTGGAGACACATGCTGGAACTTTTTACTTTGAAATGTTTTGTAGTTTCTGAGTTATTTAAGTTAAACGCCCAATGCATTCCCAATGGCAATAGCACAAACTTTGGCATGCTACTAGTCCTACATACTTACACCTAGAAACCCCATTCAAACCTATTTAGGTTCATCTTACGGTGGACATGTTTGCCTGAAAAGGAATCTTTGAAATGTTTCATCGTTTTAGAAATATAGTGCTTTCAAATTTGAGACATTTACAATGGGGCTCAATGGCAGATATTGGCACGTCAAAAAAGCACTTTCACCTAGAAACTCCATTCACACTTTTTATAATTCATCTTTCTGTGGAGACACATGCTGGAACTTTTTACTTTGAAATGTTTTGTAGTTTCTGAGTTATTTAAGTTAAACGCCCAATGCATTCCCAATGGCAATAGCACAAACTTTGGCATGCTACTAGTCCTACATACTTACACCTAGAAACCCCATTCAAACCTATTTAGGTTCATCTTACGGTGGACATGTTTGCCTGAAAAGGAATCTTTGAAATGTTTCATCGTTTTAGAAATATAGTGCTTTCAAATTTGAGACATTTACAATGGGGCTCAATGGCAGATTTTGGCAAGTAAAGATTTGAGTGGGGTTTGAACCCACAACCTCCAGATCATGCAGCCAGTGTGCTAAGTCACTGATCTACTTGCTACCTGCCACACCACAGTCTGATGTTCCCTTTGAGTACAACATTGATACAAAAAAAAAAGTACAAACAAAGAAAAAACAGGAGATTTGTCTATTGTTTCTTTTGCTGTTGTTATGTTCGAATGTTTATGAACCACAATGGAAACAAGTCTCTGGCTCTTCTGTCATTATCTATTCGGCCTTTTAGGAACAGCATGCACAGTGGCTCACTGGGTACAGAGCCTGCCTGGGAATCAGGAGGCTGCAGGTTCAAGTCCTGGCTCTGACATAGTGTCCCAAAATCATGAAAATATGACAAAATATATTATGCCGTCCCAAACCATGGACTATAGTATGTCGTTTTTTCATGATTTTCATCTTTTTTTCAAATCCTCCAAAATCATGAAAAACGACATGCTATAGTATGCCGTCCAAAGCCATGAACTATAGTATGACGTTTTTTCATGATTTTCATCTTTTTTCCAAATAGTCCTTAATCACGAAAAACGACATGCTATAGTAAGCCGTCCGAAAAAAATTATAACTTTGGCATGCTACTACTCCTACATACTTACACCTAGAATCCCCATTCAAACCTATTTAGGTTCATCTTACGGTGGACATGTTTGCCTGAAAAGGAATCTTTGAAATGTTTCATAGTTTTAGAAATATAGTGCTTTAAATTTGAGAAATTTCTAATGGCAGATAGTGGCATGTCAAAAATGCATTCACCTAGAAACTCCATTCACACTTTTTATAATTCAGCTTTCTGTGGAGACACATGCTGGAACTTTTTACTTTGAAATGTTTTGTAGTTTCTGAGTTATTTAAGTTAAACGCCCAATGCATTCCCAATGGCAATAGCACAAACTTTGGCATGCTACTAGTCCTACATACTTACACCTAGAAACCCCATTCAAACCTATTTAGGTTCATCTTACGGTGGACATGTTTGCCTGAAAAGGAATCTTTGAAATGTTTCATCGTTTTAGAAATATAGTGCTTTCAAATTTGAGACATTTACAATGGGGCTCAATGGCAGATATTGGCACGTCAAAAAAGCACTTTCACCTAGAAACTCCATTCACACTTTTTATAATTCAGCTTTCTGTGGAGACACATGCTGGAACTTTTTACTTTGAAATGTTTTGTAGTTTCTGAGTTATTTAGGTTAAACGCCCAATGCATTCCCAATGGCAATAGCACAAACTTTGGCATGCTACTAGTCCTACATACTTACACCTAGAAACCCCATTCAAACCTATTTAGGTTCATCTTACGGTGGACATGTTTGCCTGAAAAGGAATCTTTGAAATGTTTCATCGTTTTAGAAATATAGTGCTTTCAAATTTGAGACATTTACAATGGGGCTCAATGGCAGATTTTGGCAAGTAAAGATTTGAGTGGGGTTTGAACCCACAACCTCCAGATCATGCAGCCAGTGTGCTAAGTCACTGATCTACTTGCTACCTGCCACACCACAGTCTGATGTTCCCTTTGAGTACAACATTGATACAAAAAAAACAAAAAACAGGAGATGTGTCTATTGTTTCTTTTGCTGTTGTTATGTTCGAATGTTTATGAACCACAATGGAAACAAGTCTCTGGCTCTTCTGTCATTATCTATTCGGCCTTTTAAGAACAGCATGCACAGTGGCTCACTGGGTACAGAGCCTGCCTGGGAATCAGGAGGCTGCAGGTTCAAGTCCTGGCTCTGACATAGTGTCCCAAAATCATGAAAATATGACAAAATATATTATGCCGTCCCAAACCATGGACTATAGTATGTCGTTTTTTCATGATTTTCATCTTTTTTTCAAATCCTCCAAAATCATGAAAAACGACATGCTATAATATGCCGTCCGAAGCCATGAACTATAGTATGAAGTTTTTTCATGATTTTCATCTTTTTTTCAAATAGTCCTTAATCACGAAAAACAACATGCTATAGTAAGCCGTCCGGAAAAAAAATAAAACTTTGGCATGCTACTAGTCCTACATACTTACACCTAGAATCCCCATTCAAACCTATTTAGGTTCATCTTACAGTGGACATGTTTGCCTGAAAAGGAATCTTTGAAATGTTTCATAGTTTTAGAAATATAGTGCTTTAAATTTGAGAAATTTCTAAAGGCAGATAGTGGCACGTCAAAAATTCATTCACCTAGACACTCCATTCACACTTTTTATAATTCAGCTTTCTGTGGAGACACATGCTGGAACTTTTTACTTTGAAATGTTTTGTAGTTTCTGAGTTATTTAAGTTAAACGCCCAATGCATTCCCAATGGCAATAGCACAAACTTTGGCATGCTACTAGTCCTACATACTTACACCTAGAAACCCCATTCAAACCTATTTATGTTCATCTTACGGTGGACATGTTTGCCTGAAAAGGAATCTTTGAAATGTTTCATCGTTTTAGAAATATAGTGCTTTCAAATTTGAGACATTTACAATGGGGCTCAATGGCAGATATTGGCACGTCAAAAAAGCACTTTCACCTAGAAACGCCATCACACTTTTTATAATTCAGCTTTCTGTGGAGACACATGCTGGAACTTTTTACTTTGAAATCTTTTGTAGTTTCTGAGTTATTTAAGTTAAACGCCCAATGCATTCCCAATGGCAATAGCACAAACTTTGGCATGCTACTAGTCCTACATACTTACACCTAGAAACCCCATTCAAACCTATTTAGGTTCATCTTACGGTGGACATGTTTGCCTGAAAAGGAATCTTTGAAATGTTTCATCGTTTTAGAAATATAGTGCTTTCAAATTTGAGACATTTACAATGGGGCTCAATGGCAGATATTGGCACGTCAAAAAAGCACTTTCACCTAGAAACTCCATTCACACTTTTTATAATTCAGCTTTCTGTGGAGACACATGCTGGAACTTTTTACTTTGAAATGTTTTGTAGTTTCTGAGTTATTTAAGTTAAACGCCCAATGCATTCCCAATGGCAATAGCACAAACTTTGGCATGCTACTAGTCCTACATACTTACACCTAGAAACCCCATTCAAACCTATTTAGGTTCATCTTACGGTGGACATGTTTGCCTGAAAAGGAATCTTTGAAATGTTTCATCGTTTTAGAAATATAGTGCTTTCAAATTTGAGACATTTACAATGGGGCTCAATGGCAGATATTGGCACGTCAAAAAAGCACTTTCACCTAGAAACTCCATTCACACTTTTTATAATTCAGCTTTCTGTGGAGACACATGCTGGAACTTTTTACTTTGAAATGTTTTGTAGTTTCTGAGTTATTTAGGTTAAACGCCCAATGCATTCCCAATGGCAATAGCACAAACTTTGGCATGCTACTAGTCCTACATACTTACACCTAGAAACCCCATTCAAACCTATTTAGGTTCATCTTACGGTGGACATGTTTGCCTGAAAAGGAATCTTTGAAATGTTTCATCGTTTTAGAAATATAGTGCTTTCAAATTTGAGACATTTACAATGGGGCTCAATGGCAGATTTTGGCAAGTAAAGATTTGAGTGGGGTTTGAACCCACAACCTCCAGATCATGCAGCCAGTGTGCTAAGTCACTGATCTACTTGCTACCTGCCACACCACAGTCTGATGTTCCCTTTGAGTACAACATTGATACAAAAAAAACAAAAAACAGGAGATGTGTCTATTGTTTCTTTTGCTGTTGTTATGTTCGAATGTTTATGAACCACAATGGAAACAAGTCTCTGGCTCTTCTGTCATTATCTATTCGGCCTTTTAAGAACAGCATGCACAGTGGCTCACTGGGTACAGAGCCTGCCTGGGAATCAGGAGGCTGCAGGTTCAAGTCCTGGCTCTGACATAGTGTCCCAAAATCATGAAAATATGACAAAATATATTATGCCGTCCCAAACCATGGACTATAGTATGTCGTTTTTTCATGATTTTCATCTTTTTTTCAAATCCTCCAAAATCATGAAAAACGACATGCTATAATATGCCGTCCGAAGCCATGAACTATAGTATGAAGTTTTTTCATGATTTTCATCTTTTTTTCAAATAGTCCTTAATCACGAAAAACAACATGCTATAGTAAGCCGTCCGGAAAAAAAATAAAACTTTGGCATGCTACTAGTCCTACATACTTACACCTAGAATCCCCATTCAAACCTATTTAGGTTCATCTTACAGTGGACATGTTTGCCTGAAAAGGAATCTTTGAAATGTTTCATAGTTTTAGAAATATAGTGCTTTAAATTTGAGAAATTTCTAAAGGCAGATAGTGGCACGTCAAAAATTCATTCACCTAGACACTCCATTCACACTTTTTATAATTCAGCTTTCTGTGGAGACACATGCTGGAACTTTTTACTTTGAAATGTTTTGTAGTTTCTGAGTTATTTAAGTTAAACGCCCAATGCATTCCCAATGGCAATAGCACAAACTTTGGCATGCTACTAGTCCTACATACTTACACCTAGAAACCCCATTCAAACCTATTTAGGTTCATCTTACGGTGGACATGTTTGCCTGAAAAGGAATCTTTGAAATGTTTCATCGTTTTAGAAATATAGTGCTTTCAAATTTGAGACATTTACAATGGGGCTCAATGGCAGATATTGGCACGTCAAAAAAGCACTTTCACCTAGAAACGCCATCACACTTTTTATAATTCAGCTTTCTGTGGAGACACATGCTGGAACTTTTTACTTTGAAATCTTTTGTAGTTTCTGAGTTATTTAAGTTAAACGCCCAATGCATTCCCAATGGCAATAGCACAAACTTGGCATGCTACTAGTCCTACATACTTACACCTAGAAACCCCATTCAAACCTATTTAGGTTCATCTTACGGTGGACATGTTTGCCTGAAAAGGAATCTTTGAAATGTTTCATCGTTTTAGAAATATAGTGCTTTCAAATTTGAGACATTTACAATGGGTCTCAATGGCAGATATTGGCACGTCAAAAAAGCACTTTCACCTAGAAACTCCATTCACACTTTTTATAATTCAGCTTTCTGTGGAGACACATGCTGGAACTTTTTACTTTGAAATGTTTTGTAGTTTCTGAGTTATTTAAGTTAAACGCCCAATGCATTCCCAATGGCAATAGCACAAACTTTGGCATGCTACTAGTCCTACATACTTACACCTAGAAACCCCATTCAAACCTATTTAGGTTCATCTTACGGTGGACATGTTTGCCTGAAAAGGAATCTTTGAAATGTTTCATCGTTTTAGAAATATAGTGCTTTCAAATTTGAGACATTTACAGTGGGGCTCAATGGCAGATATTGGCACGTCAAAAAAGCACTTTCACCTAGAAACTCCATTCACACTTTTTATAATTCAGCTTTCTGTGGAGACACATGCTGGAACTTTTTACTTTGAAATGTTTTGTAGTTTCTGAGTTATTTAAGTTAAACGCCCAATGCATTCCCAATGGCAATAGCACAAACTTTGGCATGCTACTAGTCCTACATACTTACACCTAGAAACCCCATTCAAACCTATTTAGGTTCATCTTACGGTGGACATGTTTGCCTGAAAAGGAATCTTTGAAATGTTTCATCGTTTTAGAAATATAGTGCTTTCAAATTTGAGACATTTACAATGGGGCTCAATGGCAGATATTGGCACGTCAAAAAAGCACTTTCACCTAGAAACTCCATTCACACTTTTTATAATTCAGCTTTCTGTGGAGACACATGCTGGAACTTTTTACTTTGAAATGTTTTGTAGTTTCTGAGTTATTTAGGTTAAACGCCCAATGCATTCCCAATGGCAATAGCACAAACTTTGGCATGCTACTAGTCCTACATACTTACACCTAGAAACCCCATTCAAACCTATTTAGGTTCATCTTACGGTGGACATGTTTGCCTGAAAAGGAATCTTTGAAATGTTTCATCGTTTTAGAAATATAGTGCTTTCAAATTTGAGACATTTACAATGGGGCTCAATGGCAGATTTTGGCAAGTAAAGATTTGAGTGGGGTTTGAACCCACAACCTCCAGATCATGCAGCCAGTGTGCTAAGTCACTGATCTACTTGCTACCTGCCACACCACAGTCTGATGTTCCCTTTGAGTACAACATTGATACAAAAAAAAAAAAAAACAGGAGATGTGTCTATTGTTTCTTTTGCTGTTGTTATGTTCGAATGTTTATGAACCACAATGGAAACAAGTCTCTGGCTCTTCTGTCATTATCTATTCGGCCTTTTAAGAACAGCATGCACAGTGGCTCACTGGGTACAGAGCCTGCCTGGGAATCAGGAGGCTGCAGGTTCAAGTCCTGGCTCTGACATAGTGTCCCAAAATCATGAAAATATGACAAAATATATTATGCCGTCCCAAACCATGGACTATAGTATGTCGTTTTTTCATGATTTTCATCTTTTTTTCAAATCCTCCAAAATCATGAAAAACGACATGCTATAATATGCCGTCCGAAGCCATGAACTATAGTATGAAGTTTTTTCATGATTTTCATCTTTTTTTTCAAATAGTCCTTAATCACGAAAAACAACATGCTATAGTAAGCCGTCCGGAAAAAAAATAAAACTTTGGCATGCTACTAGTCCTACATACTTACACCTAGAATCCCCATTCAAACCTATTTAGGTTCATCTTACAGTGGACATGTTTGCCTGAAAAGGAATCTTTGAAATGTTTCATAGTTTTAGAAATATAGTGCTTTAAATTTGAGAAATTTCTAATGGCAGATAGTGGCACGTCAAAAATTCATTCACCTAGACACTCCATTCACACTTTTTATAATTCAGCTTTCTGTGGAGACACATGCTGGAACTTTTTACTTTGAAATGTTTTGTAGTTTCTGAGTTATTTAAGTTAAACGCCCAATGCATTCCCAATGGCAATAGCACAAACTTTGGCATGCTACTAGTCCTACATACTTACACCTAGAAACCCCATTCAAACCTATTTAGGTTCATCTTACGGTGGACATGTTTGCCTGAAAAGGAATCTTTGAAATGTTTCATCGTTTTAGAAATATAGTGCTTTCAAATTTGAGACATTTACAATGGGGCTCAATGGCAGATATTGGCACGTCAAAAAAGCACTTTCACCTAGAAACGCCATCACACTTTTTATAATTCAGCTTTCTGTGGAGACACATGCTGGAACTTTTTACTTTGAAATCTTTTGTAGTTTCTGAGTTATTTAAGTTAAACGCCCAATGCATTCCCAATGGCAATAGCACAAACTGTGGCATGCTACTAGTCCTACATACTTACACCTAGAAACCCCATTCAAACCTATTTAGGTTCATCTTACGGTGGACATGTTTGCCTGAAAAGGAATCTTTGAAATGTTTCATCGTTTTAGAAATATAGTGCTTTCAAATTTGAGACATTTACAATGGGGCTCAATGGCAGATATTGGCACGTCAAAAAAGCACTTTCACCTAGAAACTCCATTCACACTTTTTATAATTCAGCTTTCTGTGGAGACACATGCTGGAACTTTTTACTTTGAAATGTTTTGTAGTTTCTGAGTTATTTAAGTTAAACGCCCAATGCATTCCCAATGGCAATAGCACAAACTTTGGCATGCTACTAGTCCTACATACTTACACCTAGAAACCCCATTCAAACCTATTTAGGTTCATCTTACGGTGGACATGTTTGCCTGAAAAGGAATCTTTGAAATGTTTCATCGTTTTAGAAATATAGTGCTTTCAAATTTGAGACATTTACAATGGGGCTCAATGGCAGATATTGGCACGTCAAAAAAGCACTTTCACCTAGAAACTCCATTCACACTTTTTATAATTCAGCTTTCTGTGGAGACACATGCTGGAACTTTTTACTTTGAAATGTTTTGTAGTTTCTGAGTTATTTAAGTTAAACGCCCAATGCATTCCCAATGGCAATAGCACAAACTTTGGCATGCTACTAGTCCTACATACTTACACCTAGAAACCCCATTCAAACCTATTTAGGTTCATCTTACGGTGGACATGTTTGCCTGAAAAGGAATCTTTGAAATGTTTCATCGTTTTAGAAATATAGTGCTTTCAAATTTGAGACATTTACAATGGGGCTCAATGGCAGATATTGGCACGTCAAAAAAGCACTTTCACCTAGAAACTCCATTCACACTTTTTATAATTCAGCTTTCTGTGGAGACACATGCTGGAACTTTTTACTTTGAAATGTTTTGTAGTTTCTGAGTTATTTAAGTTAAACGCCCAATGCATTCCCAATGGCAATAGCACAAACTTTGGCATGCTACTAGTCCTACATACTTACACCTAGAAACCCCATTCAAACCTATTTAGGTTCATCTTACGGTGGACATGTTTGCCTGAAAAGGAATCTTTGAAATGTTTCATCGTTTTAGAAATATAGTGCTTTCAAATTTGAGACATTTACAATGGGGCTCAATGGCAGATTTTGGCAAGTAAAGATTTGAGTGGGGTTTGAACCCACAACCTCCAGATCATGCAGCCAGTGTGCTAAGTCACTGATCTACTTGCTACCTGCCACACCACAGTCTGATGTTCCCTTTGAGTACAACATTGATACAAAAAAAAAAGTACAAACAAAGAAAAAACAGGAGATTTGTCTATTGTTTCTTTTGCTGTTGTTATGTTCGAATGTTTATGAACCACAATGGAAACAAGTCTCTGGCTCTTCTGTCATTATCTATTCGGCCTTTTAGGAACAGCATGCACAGTGGCTCACTGGGTACAGAGCCTGCCTGGGAATCAGGAGGCTGCAGGTTCAAGTCCTGGCTCTGACATAGTGTCCTAAAATCATGAAAATATGACAAAATATATTATGCCGTCCCAAACCATGGACTATAGTATGTCGTTTTTTCATGATTTTCATCTTTTTTTCAAATCCTCCAAAATCATGAAAAACGACATGCTATAGTATGCCGTCCAAAGCCATGAACTATAGTATGACGTTTTTTCATGATTTTCATCTTTTTTCCAAATAGTCCTTAATCACGAAAAACGACATGCTATAGTAAGCCGTCCGAAAAAAATTATAACTTTGGCATGCTACTACTCCTACATACTTACACCTAGAATCCCCATTCAAACCTATTTAGGTTCATCTTACGGTGGACATGTTTGCCTGAAAAGGAATCTTTGAAATGTTTCATAGTTTTAGAAATATAGTGCTTTAAATTTGAGAAATTTCTAATGGCAGATAGTGGCATGTCAAAAATGCATTCACCTAGAAACTCCATTCACACTTTTTATAATTCAGCTTTCTGTGGAGACACATGCTGGAACTTTTTACTTTGAAATGTTTTGTAGTTTCTGAGTTATTTAAGTTAAACGCCCAATGCATTCCCAATGGCAATAGCACAAACTTTGGCATGCTACTAGTCCTACATACTTACACCTAGAAACCCCATTCAAACCTATTTAGGTTCATCTTACGGTGGACATGTTTGCCTGAAAAGGAATCTTTGAAATGTTTCATCGTTTTAGAAATATAGTGCTTTCAACTTTGAGACATTTACAATGGGGCTCAATGGCAGATATTGGCACGTCAAAAAAGCACTTTCACCTAGAAACTCCATTCACACTTTTTATAATTCAGCTTTCTGTGGAGACACATGCTGGAACTTTTTACTTTGAAATGTTTTGTAGTTTCTGAGTTATTTAGGTTAAACGCCCAATGCATTCCCAATGGCAATAGCACAAACTTTGGCATGCTACTAGTCCTACATACTTACACCTAGAAACCCCATTCAAACCTATTTAGGTTCATCTTACGGTGGACATGTTTGCCTGAAAAGGAATCTTTGAAATGTTTCATCGTTTTAGAAATATAGTGCTTTCAAATTTGAGACATTTACAATGGGGCTCAATGGCAGATTTTGGCAAGTAAAGATTTGAGTGGGGTTTGAACCCACAACCTCCAGATCATGCAGCCAGTGTGCTAAGTCACTGATCTACTTGCTACCTGCCACACCACAGTCTGATGTTCCCTTTGAGTACAACATTGATACAAAAAAAACAAAAAACAGGAGATGTGTCTATTGTTTCTTTTGCTGTTGTTATGTTCGAATGTTTATGAACCACAATGGAAACAAGTCTCTGGCTCTTCTGTCATTATCTATTCGGCCTTTTAAGAACAGCATGCACAGTGGCTCACTGGGTACAGAGCCTGCCTGGGAATCAGGAGGCTGCAGGTTCAAGTCCTGGCTCTGACATAGTGTCCCAAAATCATGAAAATATGACAAAATATATTATGCCGTCCCAAACCATGGACTATAGTATGTCGTTTTTTCATGATTTTCATCTTTTTTTCAAATCCTCCAAAATCATGAAAAACGACATGCTATAATATGCCGTCCGAAGCCATGAACTATAGTATGAAGTTTTTTCATGATTTTCATCTTTTTTTTCAAATAGTCCTTAATCACGAAAAACAACATGCTATAGTAAGCCGTCCGGAAAAAAAATAAAACTTTGGCATGCTACTAGTCCTACATACTTACACCTAGAATCCCCATTCAAACCTATTTAGGTTCATCTTACAGTGGACATGTTTGCCTGAAAAGGAATCTTTGAAATGTTTCATAGTTTTAGAAATATAGTGCTTTAAATTTGAGAAATTTCTAATGGCAGATAGTGGCACGTCAAAAATTCATTCACCTAGACACTCCATTCACACTTTTTATAATTCAGCTTTCTGTGGAGACACATGCTGGAACTTTTTACTTTGAAATGTTTTGTAGTTTCTGAGTTATTTAAGTTAAACGCCCAATGCATTCCCAATGGCAATAGCACAAACTTTGGCATGCTACTAGTCCTACATACTTACACCTAGAAACCCCATTCAAACCTATTTAGGTTCATCTTACGGTGGACATGTTTGCCTGAAAAGGAATCTTTGAAATGTTTCATCGTTTTAGAAATATAGTGCTTTCAAATTTGAGACATTTACAATGGGTCTCAATGGCAGATATTGGCACGTCAAAAAAGCACTTTCACCTAGAAACTCCATTCACACTTTTTATAATTCAGCTTTCTGTGGAGACACATGCTGGAACTTTTTACTTTGAAATGTTTTGTAGTTTCTGAGTTATTTAAGTTAAACGCCCAATGCATTCCCAATGGCAATAGCACAAACTTTGGCATGCTACTAGTCCTACATACTTACACCTAGAAACCCCATTCAAACCTATTTAGGTTCATCTTACGGTGGACATGTTTGCCTGAAAAGGAATCTTTGAAATGTTTCATCGTTTTAGAAATATAGTGCTTTCAAATTTGAGACATTTACAGTGGGGCTCAATGGCAGATATTGGCACGTCAAAAAAGCACTTTCACCTAGAAACTCCATTCACACTTTTTATAATTCAGCTTTCTGTGGAGACACATGCTGGAACTTTTTACTTTGAAATGTTTTGTAGTTTCTGAGTTATTTAAGTTAAACGCCCAATGCATTCCCAATGGCAATAGCACAAACTTTGGCATGCTACTAGTCCTACATACTTACACCTAGAAACCCCATTCAAACCTATTTAGGTTCATCTTACGGTGGACATGTTTGCCTGAAAAGGAATCTTTGAAATGTTTCATCGTTTTAGAAATATAGTGCTTTCAAATTTGAGACATTTACAATGGGGCTCAATGGCAGATATTGGCACGTCAAAAAAGCACTTTCACCTAGAAACTCCATTCACACTTTTTATAATTCAGCTTTCTGTGGAGACACATGCTGGAACTTTTTACTTTGAAATGTTTTGTAGTTTCTGAGTTATTTAGGTTAAACGCCCAATGCATTCCCAATGGCAATAGCACAAACTTTGGCATGCTACTAGTCCTACATACTTACACCTAGAAACCCCATTCAAACCTATTTAGGTTCATCTTACGGTGGACATGTTTGCCTGAAAAGGAATCTTTGAAATGTTTCATCGTTTTAGAAATATAGTGCTTTCAAATTTGAGACATTTACAATGGGGCTCAATGGCAGATTTTGGCAAGTAAAGATTTGAGTGGGGTTTGAACCCACAACCTCCAGATCATGCAGCCAGTGTGCTAAGTCACTGATCTACTTGCTACCTGCCACACCACAGTCTGATGTTCCCTTTGAGTACAACATTGATACAAAAAAAAAAAAAAACAGGAGATGTGTCTATTGTTTCTTTTGCTGTTGTTATGTTCGAATGTTTATGAACCACAATGGAAACAAGTCTCTGGCTCTTCTGTCATTATCTATTCGGCCTTTTAAGAACAGCATGCACAGTGGCTCACTGGGTACAGAGCCTGCCTGGGAATCAGGAGGCTGCAGGTTCAAGTCCTGGCTCTGACATAGTGTCCCAAAATCATGAAAATATGACAAAATATATTATGCCGTCCCAAACCATGGACTATAGTATGTCGTTTTTTCATGATTTTCATCTTTTTTTCAAATCCTCCAAAATCATGAAAAACGACATGCTATAATATGCCGTCCGAAGCCATGAACTATAGTATGAAGTTTTTTCATGATTTTCATCTTTTTTTTCAAATAGTCCTTAATCACGAAAAACAACATGCTATAGTAAGCCGTCCGGAAAAAAAATAAAACTTTGGCATGCTACTAGTCCTACATACTTACACCTAGAATCCCCATTCAAACCTATTTAGGTTCATCTTACAGTGGACATGTTTGCCTGAAAAGGAATCTTTGAAATGTTTCATAGTTTTAGAAATATAGTGCTTTAAATTTGAGAAATTTCTAATGGCAGATAGTGGCACGTCAAAAATTCATTCACCTAGACACTCCATTCACACTTTTTATAATTCAGCTTTCTGTGGAGACACATGCTGGAACTTTTTACTTTGAAATGTTTTGTAGTTTCTGAGTTATTTAAGTTAAACGCCCAATGCATTCCCAATGGCAATAGCACAAACTTTGGCATGCTACTAGTCCTACATACTTACACCTAGAAACCCCATTCAAACCTATTTAGGTTCATCTTACGGTGGACATGTTTGCCTGAAAAGGAATCTTTGAAATGTTTCATCGTTTTAGAAATATAGTGCTTTCAAATTTGAGACATTTACAATGGGGCTCAATGGCAGATATTGGCACGTCAAAAAAGCACTTTCACCTAGAAACGCCATCACACTTTTTATAATTCAGCTTTCTGTGGAGACACATGCTGGAACTTTTTACTTTGAAATCTTTTGTAGTTTCTGAGTTATTTAAGTTAAACGCCCAATGCATTCCCAATGGCAATAGCACAAACTGTGGCATGCTACTAGTCCTACATACTTACACCTAGAAACCCCATTCAAACCTATTTAGGTTCATCTTACGGTGGACATGTTTGCCTGAAAAGGAATCTTTGAAATGTTTCATCGTTTTAGAAATATAGTGCTTTCAAATTTGAGACATTTACAATGGGGCTCAATGGCAGATATTGGCACGTCAAAAAAGCACTTTCACCTAGAAACTCCATTCACACTTTTTATAATTCAGCTTTCTGTGGAGACACATGCTGGAACTTTTTACTTTGAAATGTTTTGTAGTTTCTGAGTTATTTAAGTTAAACGCCCAATGCATTCCCAATGGCAATAGCACAAACTTTGGCATGCTACTAGTCCTACATACTTACACCTAGAAACCCCATTCAAACCTATTTAGGTTCATCTTACGGTGGACATGTTTGCCTGAAAAGGAATCTTTGAAATGTTTCATCGTTTTAGAAATATAGTGCTTTCAAATTTGAGACATTTACAATGGGGCTCAATGGCAGATATTGGCACGTCAAAAAAGCACTTTCACCTAGAAACTCCATTCACACTTTTTATAATTCAGCTTTCTGTGGAGACACATGCTGGAACTTTTTACTTTGAAATGTTTTGTAGTTTCTGAGTTATTTAAGTTAAACGCCCAATGCATTCCCAATGGCAATAGCACAAACTTTGGCATGCTACTAGTCCTACATACTTACACCTAGAAACCCCATTCAAACCTATTTAGGTTCATCTTACGGTGGACATGTTTGCCTGAAAAGGAATCTTTGAAATGTTTCATCGTTTTAGAAATATAGTGCTTTCAAATTTGAGACATTTACAATGGGGCTCAATGGCAGATATTGGCACGTCAAAAAAGCACTTTCACCTAGAAACTCCATTCACACTTTTTATAATTCAGCTTTCTGTGGAGACACATGCTGGAACTTTTTACTTTGAAATGTTTTGTAGTTTCTGAGTTATTTAAGTTAAACGCCCAATGCATTCCCAATGGCAATAGCACAAACTTTGGCATGCTACTAGTCCTACATACTTACACCTAGAAACCCCATTCAAACCTATTTAGGTTCATCTTACGGTGGACATGTTTGCCTGAAAAGGAATCTTTGAAATGTTTCATCGTTTTAGAAATATAGTGCTTTCAAATTTGAGACATTTACAATGGGGCTCAATGGCAGATTTTGGCAAGTAAAGATTTGAGTGGGGTTTGAACCCACAACCTCCAGATCATGCAGCCAGTGTGCTAAGTCACTGATCTACTTGCTACCTGCCACACCACAGTCTGATGTTCCCTTTGAGTACAACATTGATACAAAAAAAAAAGTACAAACAAAGAAAAAACAGGAGATTTGTCTATTGTTTCTTTTGCTGTTGTTATGTTCGAATGTTTATGAACCACAATGGAAACAAGTCTCTGGCTCTTCTGTCATTATCTATTCGGCCTTTTAGGAACAGCATGCACAGTGGCTCACTGGGTACAGAGCCTGCCTGGGAATCAGGAGGCTGCAGGTTCAAGTCCTGGCTCTGACATAGTGTCCTAAAATCATGAAAATATGACAAAATATATTATGCCGTCCCAAACCATGGACTATAGTATGTCGTTTTTTCATGATTTTCATCTTTTTTTCAAATCCTCCAAAATCATGAAAAACGACATGCTATAGTATGCCGTCCAAAGCCATGAACTATAGTATGACGTTTTTTCATGATTTTCATCTTTTTTCCAAATAGTCCTTAATCACGAAAAACGACATGCTATAGTAAGCCGTCCGAAAAAAATTATAACTTTGGCATGCTACTACTCCTACATACTTACACCTAGAATCCCCATTCAAACCTATTTAGGTTCATCTTACGGTGGACATGTTTGCCTGAAAAGGAATCTTTGAAATGTTTCATAGTTTTAGAAATATAGTGCTTTAAATTTGAGAAATTTCTAATGGCAGATAGTGGCATGTCAAAAATGCATTCACCTAGAAACTCCATTCACACTTTTTATAATTCAGCTTTCTGTGGAGACACATGCTGGAACTTTTTACTTTGAAATGTTTTGTAGTTTCTGAGTTATTTAAGTTAAACGCCCAATGCATTCCCAATGGCAATAGCACAAACTTTGGCATGCTACTAGTCCTACATACTTACACCTAGAAACCCCATTCAAACCTATTTAGGTTCATCTTACGGTGGACATGTTTGCCTGAAAAGGAATCTTTGAAATGTTTCATCGTTTTAGAAATATAGTGCTTTCAAATTTGAGACATTTACAATGGGGCTCAATGGCAGATATTGGCACGTCAAAAAAGCACTTTCACCTAGAAACTCCATTCACACTTTTTATAATTCAGCTTTCTGTGGAGACACATGCTGGAACTTTTTACTTTGAAATGTTTTGTAGTTTCTGAGTTATTTAGGTTAAACGCCCAATGCATTCCCAATGGCAATAGCACAAACTTTGGCATGCTACTAGTCCTACATACTTACACCTAGAAACCCCATTCAAACCTATTTAGGTTCATCTTACGGTGGACATGTTTGCCTGAAAAGGAATCTTTGAAATGTTTCATCGTTTTAGAAATATAGTGCTTTCAAATTTGAGACATTTACAATGGGGCTCAATGGCAGATTTTGGCAAGTAAAGATTTGAGTGGGGTTTGAACCCACAACCTCCAGATCATGCAGCCAGTGTGCTAAGTCACTGATCTACTTGCTACCTGCCACACCACAGTCTGATGTTCCCTTTGAGTACAACATTGATACAAAAAAAACAAAAAACAGGAGATGTGTCTATTGTTTCTTTTGCTGTTGTTATGTTCGAATGTTTATGAACCACAATGGAAACAAGTCTCTGGCTCTTCTGTCATTATCTATTCGGCCTTTTAAGAACAGCATGCACAGTGGCTCACTGGGTACAGAGCCTGCCTGGGAATCAGGAGGCTGCAGGTTCAAGTCCTGGCTCTGACATAGTGTCCCAAAATCATGAAAATATGACAAAATATATCATGCCGTCCCAAACCATGGACTATAGTATGTCGTTTTTTCATGATTTTCATCTTTTTTTCAAATCCTCCAAAATCATGAAAAACGACATGCTATAATATGCCGTCCGAAGCCATGAACTATAGTATGAAGTTTTTTCATGATTTTCATCTTTTTTTCAAATAGTCCTTAATCACGAAAAACAACATGCTATAGTAAGCCGTCCGGGAAAAAAATAAAACTTTGGCATGCTACTAGTCCTACATACTTACACCTAGAATCCCCATTCAAACCTATTTAGGTTCATCTTACAGTGGACATGTTTGCCTGAAAAGGAATCTTTGAAATGTTTCATAGTTTTAGAAATATAGTGCTTTAAATTTGAGAAATTTCTAAAGTCAGATAGTGGCACGTCAAAAATTCATTCACCTAGACACTCCATTCACACTTTTTATAATTCAGCTTTCTGTGGAGACACATGCTGGAACTTTTTACTTTGAAATGTTTTGTAGTTTCTGAGTTATTTAAGTTAAACGCCCAATGCATTCCCAATGGCAATAGCACAAACTTTGGCATGCTACTAGTCCTACATACTTACACCTAGAAACCCCATTCAAACCTATTTAGGTTCATCTTACGGTGGACATGTTTGCCTGAAAAGGAATCTTTGAAATGTTTCATCGTTTTAGAAATATAGTGCTTTCAAATTTGAGACATTTACAATGGGGCTCAATGGCAGATATTGGCACGTCAAAAAAGCACTTTCACCTAGAAACGCCATCACACTTTTTATAATTCAGCTTTCTGTGGAGACACATGCTGGAACTTTTTACTTTGAAATCTTTTGTAGTTTCTGAGTTATTTAAGTTAAACGCCCAATGCATTCCCAATGGCAATAGCACAAACTGTGGCATGCTACTAGTCCTACATACTTACACCTAGAAACCCCATTCAAACCTATTTAGGTTCATCTTACGGTGGACATGTTTGCCTGAAAAGGAATCTTTGAAATGTTTCATCGTTTTAGAAATATAGTGCTTTCAAATTTGAGACATTTACAATGGGGCTCAATGGCAGATATTGGCACGTCAAAAAAGCACTTTCACCTAGAAACTCCATTCACACTTTTTATAATTCAGCTTTCTGTGGAGACACATGCTGGAACTTTTTACTTTGAAATGTTTTGTAGTTTCTGAGTTATTTAAGTTAAACGCCCAATGCATTCCCAATGGCAATAGCACAAACTTTGGCATGCTACTAGTCCTACATACTTACACCTAGAAACCCCATTCAAACCTATTTAGGTTCATCTTACGGTGGACATGTTTGCCTGAAAAGGAATCTTTGAAATGTTTCATCGTTTTAGAAATATAGTGCTTTCAAATTTGAGACATTTACAATGGGGCTCAATGGCAGATATTGGCACGTCAAAAAAGCACTTTCACCTAGAAACTCCATTCACACTTTTTATAATTCAGCTTTCTGTGGAGACACATGCTGGAACTTTTTACTTTGAAATGTTTTGTAGTTTCTGAGTTATTTAAGTTAAACGCCCAATGCATTCCCAATGGCAATAGCACAAACTTTGGCATGCTACTAGTCCTACATACTTACACCTAGAAACCCCATTCAAACCTATTTAGGTTCATCTTACGGTGGACATGTTTGCCTGAAAAGGAATCTTTGAAATGTTTCATCGTTTTAGAAATATAGTGCTTTCAAATTTGAGACATTTACAATGGGGCTCAATGGCAGATATTGGCACGTCAAAAAAGCACTTTCACCTAGAAACTCCATTCACACTTTTTATAATTCAGCTTTCTGTGGAGACACATGCTGGAACTTTTTACTTTGAAATGTTTTGTAGTTTCTGAGTTATTTAAGTTAAACGCCCAATGCATTCCCAATGGCAATAGCACAAACTTTGGCATGCTACTAGTCCTACATACTTACACCTAGAAACCCCATTCAAACCTATTTAGGTTCATCTTACGGTGGACATGTTTGCCTGAAAAGGAATCTTTGAAATGTTTCATCGTTTTAGAAATATAGTGCTTTCAAATTTGAGACATTTACAATGGGGCTCAATGGCAGATTTTGGCAAGTAAAGATTTGAGTGGGGTTTGAACCCACAACCTCCAGATCATGCAGCCAGTGTGCTAAGTCACTGATCTACTTGCTACCTGCCACACCACAGTCTGATGTTCCCTTTGAGTACAACATTGATACAAAAAAAAAAGTACAAACAAAGAAAAAACAGGAGATTTGTCTATTGTTTCTTTTGCTGTTGTTATGTTCGAATGTTTATGAACCACAATGGAAACAAGTCTCTGGCTCTTCTGTCATTATCTATTCGGCCTTTTAGGAACAGCATGCACAGTGGCTCACTGGGTACAGAGCCTGCCTGGGAATCAGGAGGCTGCAGGTTCAAGTCCTGGCTCTGACATAGTGTCCTAAAATCATGAAAATATGACAAAATATATTATGCCGTCCCAAACCATGGACTATAGTATGTCGTTTTTTCATGATTTTCATCTTTTTTTCAAATCCTCCAAAATCATGAAAAACGACATGCTATAGTATGCCGTCCAAAGCCATGAACTATAGTATGACGTTTTTTCATGATTTTCATCTTTTTTCCAAATAGTCCTTAATCACGAAAAACGACATGCTATAGTAAGCCGTCCGAAAAAAATTATAACTTTGGCATGCTACTACTCCTACATACTTACACCTAGAATCCCCATTCAAACCTATTTAGGTTCATCTTACGGTGGACATGTTTGCCTGAAAAGGAATCTTTGAAATGTTTCATAGTTTTAGAAATATAGTGCTTTAAATTTGAGAAATTTCTAATGGCAGATAGTGGCATGTCAAAAATGCATTCACCTAGAAACTCCATTCACACTTTTTATAATTCAGCTTTCTGTGGAGACACATGCTGGAACTTTTTACTTTGAAATGTTTTGTAGTTTCTGAGTTATTTAAGTTAAACGCCCAATGCATTCCCAATGGCAATAGCACAAACTTTGGCATGCTACTAGTCCTACATACTTACACCTAGAAACCCCATTCAAACCTATTTAGGTTCATCTTACGGTGGACATGTTTGCCTGAAAAGGAATCTTTGAAATGTTTCATCGTTTTAGAAATATAGTGCTTTCAAATTTGAGACATTTACAATGGGGCTCAATGGCAGATATTGGCACGTCAAAAAAGCACTTTCACCTAGAAACTCCATTCACACTTTTTATAATTCAGCTTTCTGTGGAGACACATGCTGGAACTTTTTACTTTGAAATGTTTTGTAGTTTCTGAGTTATTTAGGTTAAACGCCCAATGCATTCCCAATGGCAATAGCACAAACTTTGGCATGCTACTAGTCCTACATACTTACACCTAGAAACCCCATTCAAACCTATTTAGGTTCATCTTACGGTGGACATGTTTGCCTGAAAAGGAATCTTTGAAATGTTTCATCGTTTTAGAAATATAGTGCTTTCAAATTTGAGACATTTACAATGGGGCTCAATGGCAGATTTTGGCAAGTAAAGATTTGAGTGGGGTTTGAACCCACAACCTCCAGATCATGCAGCCAGTGTGCTAAGTCACTGATCTACTTGCTACCTGCCACACCACAGTCTGATGTTCCCTTTGAGTACAACATTGATACAAAAAAAAAAAAAAACAGGAGATGTGTCTATTGTTTCTTTTGCTGTTGTTATGTTCGAATGTTTATGAACCACAATGGAAACAAGTCTCTGGCTCTTCTGTCATTATCTATTCGGCCTTTTAAGAACAGCATGCACAGTGGCTCACTGGGTACAGAGCCTGCCTGGGAATCAGGAGGCTGCAGGTTCAAGTCCTGGCTCTGACATAGTGTCCCAAAATCATGAAAATATGACAAAATATATCATGCCGTCCCAAACCATGGACTATAGTATGTCGTTTTTTCATGATTTTCATCTTTTTTTCAAATCCTCCAAAATCATGAAAAACGACATGCTATAATATGCCGTCCGAAGCCATGAACTATAGTATGAAGTTTTTTCATGATTTTCATCTTTTTTTCAAATAGTCCTTAATCACGAAAAACAACATGCTATAGTAAGCCGTCCGGGAAAAAAATAAAACTTTGGCATGCTACTAGTCCTACATACTTACACCTAGAATCCCCATTCAAACCTATTTAGGTTCATCTTACAGTGGACATGTTTGCCTGAAAAGGAATCTTTGAAATGTTTCATAGTTTTAGAAATATAGTGCTTTAAATTTGAGAAATTTCTAAAGTCAGATAGTGGCACGTCAAAAATTCATTCACCTAGACACTCCATTCACACTTTTTATAATTCAGCTTTCTGTGGAGACACATGCTGGAACTTTTTACTTTGAAATGTTTTGTAGTTTCTGAGTTATTTAAGTTAAACGCCCAATGCATTCCCAATGGCAATAGCACAAACTTTGGCATGCTACTAGTCCTACATACTTACACCTAGAAACCCCATTCAAACCTATTTAGGTTCATCTTACGGTGGACATGTTTGCCTGAAAAGGAATCTTTGAAATGTTTCATCGTTTTAGAAATATAGTGCTTTCAAATTTGAGACATTTACAATGGGGCTCAATGGCAGATATTGGCACGTCAAAAAAGCACTTTCACCTAGAAACGCCATCACACTTTTTATAATTCAGCTTTCTGTGGAGACACATGCTGGAACTTTTTACTTTGAAATCTTTTGTAGTTTCTGAGTTATTTAAGTTAAACGCCCAATGCATTCCCAATGGCAATAGCACAAACTTTGGCATGCTACTAGTCCTACATACTTACACCTAGAAACCCCATTCAAACCTATTTAGGTTCATCTTACGGTGGACATGTTTGCCTGAAAAGGAATCTTTGAAATGTTTCATCGTTTTAGAAATATAGTGCTTTCAAATTTGAGACATTTACAATGGGTCTCAATGGCAGATATTGGCACGTCAAAAAAGCACTTTCACCTAGAAACTCCATTCACACTTTTTATAATTCAGCTTTCTGTGGAGACACATGCTGGAACTTTTTACTTTGAAATGTTTTGTAGTTTCTGAGTTATTTAAGTTAAACGCCCAATGCATTCCCAATGGCAATAGCACAAACTTTGGCATGCTACTAGTCCTACATACTTACACCTAGAAACCCCATTCAAACCTATTTAGGTTCATCTTACGGTGGACATGTTTGCCTGAAAAGGAATCTTTGAAATGTTTCATCGTTTTAGAAATATAGTGCTTTCAAATTTGAGACATTTACAGTGGGGCTCAATGGCAGATATTGGCACGTCAAAAAAGCACTTTCACCTAGAAACTCCATTCACACTTTTTATAATTCAGCTTTCTGTGGAGACACATGCTGGAACTTTTTACTTTGAAATGTTTTGTAGTTTCTGAGTTATTTAAGTTAAACGCCCAATGCATTCCCAATGGCAATAGCACAAACTTTGGCATGCTACTAGTCCTACATACTTACACCTAGAAACCCCATTCAAACCTATTTAGGTTCATCTTACGGTGGACATGTTTGCCTGAAAAGGAATCTTTGAAATGTTTCATCGTTTTAGAAATATAGTGCTTTCAAATTTGAGACATTTACAATGGGGCTCAATGGCAGATATTGGCACGTCAAAAAAGCACTTTCACCTAGAAACTCCATTCACACTTTTTATAATTCAGCTTTCTGTGGAGACACATGCTGGAACTTTTTACTTTGAAATGTTTTGTAGTTTCTGAGTTATTTAGGTTAAACGCCCAATGCATTCCCAATGGCAATAGCACAAACTTTGGCATGCTACTAGTCCTACATACTTACACCTAGAAACCCCATTCAAACCTATTTAGGTTCATCTTACGGTGGACATGTTTGCCTGAAAAGGAATCTTTGAAATGTTTCATCGTTTTAGAAATATAGTGCTTTCAAATTTGAGACATTTACAATGGGGCTCAATGGCAGATTTTGGCAAGTAAAGATTTGAGTGGGGTTTGAACCCACAACCTCCAGATCATGCAGCCAGTGTGCTAAGTCACTGATCTACTTGCTACCTGCCACACCACAGTCTGATGTTCCCTTTGAGTACAACATTGATACAAAAAAAACAAAAAACAGGAGATGTGTCTATTGTTTCTTTTGCTGTTGTTATGTTCGAATGTTTATGAACCACAATGGAAACAAGTCTCTGGCTCTTCTGTCATTATCTATTCGGCCTTTTAAGAACAGCATGCACAGTGGCTCACTGGGTACAGAGCCTGCCTGGGAATCAGGAGGCTGCAGGTTCAAGTCCTGGCTCTGACATAGTGTCCCAAAATCATGAAAATATGACAAAATATATTATGCCGTCCCAAACCATGGACTATAGTATGTCGTTTTTTCATGATTTTCATCTTTTTTTCAAATCCTCCAAAATCATGAAAAACGACATGCTATAATATGCCGTCCGAAGCCATGAACTATAGTATGAAGTTTTTTCATGATTTTCATCTTTTTTTCAAATAGTCCTTAATCACGAAAAACAACATGCTATAGTAAGCCGTCCGGGAAAAAAATAAAACTTTGGCATGCTACTAGTCCTACATACTTACACCTAGAATCCCCATTCAAACCTATTTAGGTTCATCTTACAGTGGACATGTTTGCCTGAAAAGGAATCTTTGAAATGTTTCATAGTTTTAGAAATATAGTGCTTTAAATTTGAGAAATTTCTAAAGGCAGATAGTGGCACGTCAAAAATTCATTCACCTAGACACTCCATTCACACTTTTTATAATTCAGCTTTCTGTGGAGACACATGCTGGAACTTTTTACTTTGAAATGTTTTGTAGTTTCTGAGTTATTTAAGTTAAACGCCCAATGCATTCCCAATGGCAATAGCACAAACTTTGGCATGCTACTAGTCCTACATACTTACACCTAGAAACCCCATTCAAACCTATTTAGGTTCATCTTACGGTGGACATGTTTGCCTGAAAAGGAATCTTTGAAATGTTTCATCGTTTTAGAAATATAGTGCTTTCAAATTTGAGACATTTACAATGGGGCTCAATGGCAGATATTGGCACGTCAAAAAAGCACTTTCACCTAGAAACGCCATCACACTTTTTATAATTCAGCTTTCTGTGGAGACACATGCTGGAACTTTTTACTTTGAAATCTTTTGTAGTTTCTGAGTTATTTAAGTTAAACGCCCAATGCATTCCCAATGGCAATAGCACAAACTTTGGCATGCTACTAGTCCTACATACTTACACCTAGAAACCCCATTCAAACCTATTTAGGTTCATCTTACGGTGGACATGTTTGCCTGAAAAGGAATCTTTGAAATGTTTCATCGTTTTAGAAATATAGTGCTTTCAAATTTGAGACATTTACAATGGGTCTCAATGGCAGATATTGGCACGTCAAAAAAGCACTTTCACCTAGAAACTCCATTCACACTTTTTATAATTCAGCTTTCTGTGGAGACACATGCTGGAACTTTTTACTTTGAAATGTTTTGTAGTTTCTGAGTTATTTAAGTTAAACGCCCAATGCATTCCCAATGGCAATAGCACAAACTTTGGCATGCTACTAGTCCTACATACTTACACCTAGAAACCCCATTCAAACCTATTTAGGTTCATCTTACGGTGGACATGTTTGCCTGAAAAGGAATCTTTGAAATGTTTCATCGTTTTAGAAATATAGTGCTTTCAAATTTGAGACATTTACAGTGGGGCTCAATGGCAGATATTGGCACGTCAAAAAAGCACTTTCACCTAGAAACTCCATTCACACTTTTTATAATTCAGCTTTCTGTGGAGACACATGCTGGAACTTTTTACTTTGAAATGTTTTGTAGTTTCTGAGTTATTTAAGTTAAACGCCCAATGCATTCCCAATGGCAATAGCACAAACTTTGGCATGCTACTAGTCCTACATACTTACACCTAGAAACCCCATTCAAACCTATTTAGGTTCATCTTACGGTGGACATGTTTGCCTGAAAAGGAATCTTTGAAATGTTTCATCGTTTTAGAAATATAGTGCTTTCAAATTTGAGACATTTACAATGGGGCTCAATGGCAGATATTGGCACGTCAAAAAAGCACTTTCACCTAGAAACTCCATTCACACTTTTTATAATTCAGCTTTCTGTGGAGACACATGCTGGAACTTTTTACTTTGAAATGTTTTGTAGTTTCTGAGTTATTTAGGTTAAACGCCCAATGCATTCCCAATGGCAATAGCACAAACTTTGGCATGCTACTAGTCCTACATACTTACACCTAGAAACCCCATTCAAACCTATTTAGGTTCATCTTACGGTGGACATGTTTGCCTGAAAAGGAATCTTTGAAATGTTTCATCGTTTTAGAAATATAGTGCTTTCAAATTTGAGACATTTACAATGGGGCTCAATGGCAGATTTTGGCAAGTAAAGATTTGAGTGGGGTTTGAACCCACAACCTCCAGATCATGCAGCCAGTGTGCTAAGTCACTGATCTACTTGCTACCTGCCACACCACAGTCTGATGTTCCCTTTGAGTACAACATTGATACAAAAAAAAAAAAAAACAGGAGATGTGTCTATTGTTTCTTTTGCTGTTGTTATGTTCGAATGTTTATGAACCACAATGGAAACAAGTCTCTGGCTCTTCTGTCATTATCTATTCGGCCTTTTAAGAACAGCATGCACAGTGGCTCACTGGGTACAGAGCCTGCCTGGGAATCAGGAGGCTGCAGGTTCAAGTCCTGGCTCTGACATAGTGTCCCAAAATCATGAAAATATGACAAAATATATTATGCCGTCCCAAACCATGGACTATAGTATGTCGTTTTTTCATGATTTTCATCTTTTTTTCAAATCCTCCAAAATCATGAAAAACGACATGCTATAATATGCCGTCCGAAGCCATGAACTATAGTATGAAGTTTTTTCATGATTTTCATCTTTTTTTTCAAATAGTCCTTAATCACGAAAAACAACATGCTATAGTAAGCCGTCCGGAAAAAAAATAAAACTTTGGCATGCTACTAGTCCTACATACTTACACCTAGAATCCCCATTCAAACCTATTTAGGTTCATCTTACAGTGGACATGTTTGCCTGAAAAGGAATCTTTGAAATGTTTCATAGTTTTAGAAATATAGTGCTTTAAATTTGAGAAATTTCTAATGGCAGATAGTGGCACGTCAAAAATTCATTCACCTAGACACTCCATTCACACTTTTTATAATTCAGCTTTCTGTGGAGACACATGCTGGAACTTTTTACTTTGAAATGTTTTGTAGTTTCTGAGTTATTTAAGTTAAACGCCCAATGCATTCCCAATGGCAATAGCACAAACTTTGGCATGCTACTAGTCCTACATACTTACACCTAGAAACCCCATTCAAACCTATTTAGGTTCATCTTACGGTGGACATGTTTGCCTGAAAAGGAATCTTTGAAATGTTTCATCGTTTTAGAAATATAGTGCTTTCAAATTTGAGACATTTACAATGGGGCTCAATGGCAGATATTGGCACGTCAAAAAAGCACTTTCACCTAGAAACGCCATCACACTTTTTATAATTCAGCTTTCTGTGGAGACACATGCTGGAACTTTTTACTTTGAAATCTTTTGTAGTTTCTGAGTTATTTAAGTTAAACGCCCAATGCATTCCCAATGGCAATAGCACAAACTGTGGCATGCTACTAGTCCTACATACTTACACCTAGAAACCCCATTCAAACCTATTTAGGTTCATCTTACGGTGGACATGTTTGCCTGAAAAGGAATCTTTGAAATGTTTCATCGTTTTAGAAATATAGTGCTTTCAAATTTGAGACATTTACAATGGGGCTCAATGGCAGATATTGGCACGTCAAAAAAGCACTTTCACCTAGAAACTCCATTCACACTTTTTATAATTCAGCTTTCTGTGGAGACACATGCTGGAACTTTTTACTTTGAAATGTTTTGTAGTTTCTGAGTTATTTAAGTTAAACGCCCAATGCATTCCCAATGGCAATAGCACAAACTTTGGCATGCTACTAGTCCTACATACTTACACCTAGAAACCCCATTCAAACCTATTTAGGTTCATCTTACGGTGGACATGTTTGCCTGAAAAGGAATCTTTGAAATGTTTCATCGTTTTAGAAATATAGTGCTTTCAAATTTGAGACATTTACAATGGGGCTCAATGGCAGATATTGGCACGTCAAAAAAGCACTTTCACCTAGAAACTCCATTCACACTTTTTATAATTCAGCTTTCTGTGGAGACACATGCTGGAACTTTTTACTTTGAAATGTTTTGTAGTTTCTGAGTTATTTAAGTTAAACGCCCAATGCATTCCCAATGGCAATAGCACAAACTTTGGCATGCTACTAGTCCTACATACTTACACCTAGAAACCCCATTCAAACCTATTTAGGTTCATCTTACGGTGGACATGTTTGCCTGAAAAGGAATCTTTGAAATGTTTCATCGTTTTAGAAATATAGTGCTTTCAAATTTGAGACATTTACAATGGGTCTCAATGGCAGATATTGGCACGTCAAAAAAGCACTTTCACCTAGAAACTCCATTCACACTTTTTATAATTCAGCTTTCTGTGGAGACACATGCTGGAACTTTTTACTTTGAAATGTTTTGTAGTTTCTGAGTTATTTAAGTTAAACGCCCAATGCATTCCCAATGGCAATAGCACAAACTTTGGCATGCTACTAGTCCTACATACTTACACCTAGAAACCCCATTCAAACCTATTTAGGTTCATCTTACGGTGGACATGTTTGCCTGAAAAGGAATCTTTGAAATGTTTCATCGTTTTAGAAATATAGTGCTTTCAAATTTGAGACATTTACAGTGGGGCTCAATGGCAGATATTGGCACGTCAAAAAAGCACTTTCACCTAGAAACTCCATTCACACTTTTTATAATTCAGCTTTCTGTGGAGACACATGCTGGAACTTTTTACTTTGAAATGTTTTGTAGTTTCTGAGTTATTTAAGTTAAACGCCCAATGCATTCCCAATGGCAATAGCACAAACTTTGGCATGCTACTAGTCCTACATACTTACACCTAGAAACCCCATTCAAACCTATTTAGGTTCATCTTACGGTGGACATGTTTGCCTGAAAAGGAATCTTTGAAATGTTTCATCGTTTTAGAAATATAGTGCTTTCAAATTTGAGACATTTACAATGGGGCTCAATGGCAGATATTGGCACGTCAAAAAAGCACTTTCACCTAGAAACTCCATTCACACTTTTTATAATTCAGCTTTCTGTGGAGACACATGCTGGAACTTTTTACTTTGAAATGTTTTGTAGTTTCTGAGTTATTTAGGTTAAACGCCCAATGCATTCCCAATGGCAATAGCACAAACTTTGGCATGCTACTAGTCCTACATACTTACACCTAGAAACCCCATTCAAACCTATTTAGGTTCATCTTACGGTGGACATGTTTGCCTGAAAAGGAATCTTTGAAATGTTTCATCGTTTTAGAAATATAGTGCTTTCAAATTTGAGACATTTACAATGGGGCTCAATGGCAGATTTTGGCAAGTAAAGATTTGAGTGGGGTTTGAACCCACAACCTCCAGATCATGCAGCCAGTGTGCTAAGTCACTGATCTACTTGCTACCTGCCACACCACAGTCTGATGTTCCCTTTGAGTACAACATTGATACAAAAAAAAAAAAAAACAGGAGATGTGTCTATTGTTTCTTTTGCTGTTGTTATGTTCGAATGTTTATGAACCACAATGGAAACAAGTCTCTGGCTCTTCTGTCATTATCTATTCGGCCTTTTAAGAACAGCATGCACAGTGGCTCACTGGGTACAGAGCCTGCCTGGGAATCAGGAGGCTGCAGGTTCAAGTCCTGGCTCTGACATAGTGTCCCAAAATCATGAAAATATGACAAAATATATTATGCCGTCCCAAACCATGGACTATAGTATGTCGTTTTTTCATGATTTTCATCTTTTTTTCAAATCCTCCAAAATCATGAAAAACGACATGCTATAATATGCCGTCCGAAGCCATGAACTATAGTATGAAGTTTTTTCATGATTTTCATCTTTTTTTCAAATAGTCCTTAATCACGAAAAACAACATGCTATAGTAAGCCGTCCGGAAAAAAAATAAAACTTTGGCATGCTACTAGTCCTACATACTTACACCTAGAATCCCCATTCAAACCTATTTAGGTTCATCTTACAGTGGACATGTTTGCCTGAAAAGGAATCTTTGAAATGTTTCATAGTTTTAGAAATATAGTGCTTTAAATTTGAGAAATTTCTAATGGCAGATAGTGGCACGTCAAAAATTCATTCACCTAGACACTCCATTCACACTTTTTATAATTCAGCTTTCTGTGGAGACACATGCTGGAACTTTTTACTTTGAAATGTTTTGTAGTTTCTGAGTTATTTAAGTTAAACGCCCAATGCATTCCCAATGGCAATAGCACAAACTTTGGCATGCTACTAGTCCTACATACTTACACCTAGAAACCCCATTCAAACCTATTTAGGTTCATCTTACGGTGGACATGTTTGCCTGAAAAGGAATCTTTGAAATGTTTCATCGTTTTAGAAATATAGTGCTTTCAAATTTGAGACATTTACAGTGGGGCTCAATGGCAGATATTGGCACGTCAAAAAAGCACTTTCACCTAGAAACTCCATTCACACTTTTTATAATTCAGCTTTCTGTGGAGACACATGCTGGAACTTTTTACTTTGAAATGTTTTGTAGTTTCTGAGTTATTTAAGTTAAACGCCCAATGCATTCCCAATGGCAATAGCACAAACTTTGGCATGCTACTAGTCCTACATACTTACACCTAGAAACCCCATTCAAACCTATTTAGGTTCATCTTACGGTGGACATGTTTGCCTGAAAAGGAATCTTTGAAATGTTTCATCGTTTTAGAAATATAGTGCTTTCAAATTTGAGACATTTACAATGGGGCTCAATGGCAGATATTGGCACGTCAAAAAAGCACTTTCACCTAGAAACTCCATTCACACTTTTTATAATTCAGCTTTCTGTGGAGACACATGCTGGAACTTTTTACTTTGAAATGTTTTGTAGTTTCTGAGTTATTTAGGTTAAACGCCCAATGCATTCCCAATGGCAATAGCACAAACTTTGGCATGCTACTAGTCCTACATACTTACACCTAGAAACCCCATTCAAACCTATTTAGGTTCATCTTACGGTGGACATGTTTGCCTGAAAAGGAATCTTTGAAATGTTTCATCGTTTTAGAAATATAGTGCTTTCAAATTTGAGACATTTACAATGGGGCTCAATGGCAGATTTTGGCAAGTAAAGATTTGAGTGGGGTTTGAACCCACAACCTCCAGATCATGCAGCCAGTGTGCTAAGTCACTGATCTACTTGCTACCTGCCACACCACAGTCTGATGTTCCCTTTGAGTACAACATTGATACAAAAAAAAAAAAAAACAGGAGATGTGTCTATTGTTTCTTTTGCTGTTGTTATGTTCGAATGTTTATGAACCACAATGGAAACAAGTCTCTGGCTCTTCTGTCATTATCTATTCGGCCTTTTAAGAACAGCATGCACAGTGGCTCACTGGGTACAGAGCCTGCCTGGGAATCAGGAGGCTGCAGGTTCAAGTCCTGGCTCTGACATAGTGTCCCAAAATCATGAAAATATGACAAAATATATTATGCCGTCCCAAACCATGGACTATAGTATGTCGTTTTTTCATGATTTTCATCTTTTTTTCAAATCCTCCAAAATCATGAAAAACGACATGCTATAATATGCCGTCCGAAGCCATGAACTATAGTATGAAGTTTTTTCATGATTTTCATCTTTTTTTCAAATAGTCCTTAATCACGAAAAACAACATGCTATAGTAAGCCGTCCGGAAAAAAAATAAAACTTTGGCATGCTACTAGTCCTACATACTTACACCTAGAATCCCCATTCAAACCTATTTAGGTTCATCTTACAGTGGACATGTTTGCCTGAAAAGGAATCTTTGAAATGTTTCATCGTTTTAGAAATATAGTGCTTTCAAATTTGAGACATTTACAATGGGGCTCAATGGCAGATATTGGCACGTCAAAAAAGCACTTTCACCTAGAAACTCCATTCACACTTTTTATAATTCAGCTTTCTGTGGAGACACATGCTGGAACTTTTTACTTTGAAATGTTTTGTAGTTTCTGAGTTATTTAGGTTAAACGCCCAATGCATTCCCAATGGCAATAGCACAAACTTTGGCATGCTACTAGTCCTACATACTTACACCTAGAAACCCCATTCAAACCTATTTAGGTTCATCTTACGGTGGACATGTTTGCCTGAAAAGGAATCTTTGAAATGTTTCATCGTTTTAGAAATATAGTGCTTTCAAATTTGAGACATTTACAATGGGGCTCAATGGCAGATTTTGGCAAGTAAAGATTTGAGTGGGGTTTGAACCCACAACCTCCAGATCATGCAGCCAGTGTGCTAAGTCACTGATCTACTTGCTACCTGCCACACCACAGTCTGATGTTCCCTTTGAGTACAACATTGATACAAAAAAAAAAAAAAACAGGAGATGTGTCTATTGTTTCTTTTGCTGTTGTTATGTTCGAATGTTTATGAACCACAATGGAAACAAGTCTCTGGCTCTTCTGTCATTATCTATTCGGCCTTTTAAGAACAGCATGCACAGTGGCTCACTGGGTACAGAGCCTGCCTGGGAATCAGGAGGCTGCAGGTTCAAGTCCTGGCTCTGACATAGTGTCCCAAAATCATGAAAATATGACAAAATATATTATGCCGTCCCAAACCATGGACTATAGTATGTCGTTTTTTCATGATTTTCATCTTTTTTTCAAATCCTCCAAAATCATGAAAAACGACATGCTATAATATGCCGTCCGAAGCCATGAACTATAGTATGAAGTTTTTTCATGATTTTCATCTTTTTTTCAAATAGTCCTTAATCACGAAAAACAACATGCTATAGTAAGCCGTCCGGAAAAAAAATAAAACTTTGGCATGCTACTAGTCCTACATACTTACACCTAGAATCCCCATTCAAACCTATTTAGGTTCATCTTACAGTGGACATGTTTGCCTGAAAAGGAATCTTTGAAATGTTTCATAGTTTTAGAAATATAGTGCTTTAAATTTGAGAAATTTCTAATGGCAGATAGTGGCACGTCAAAAATTCATTCACCTAGACACTCCATTCACACTTTTTATAATTCAGCTTTCTGTGGAGACACATGCTGGAACTTTTTACTTTGAAATGTTTTGTAGTTTCTGAGTTATTTAAGTTAAACGCCCAATGCATTCCCAATGGCAATAGCACAAACTTTGGCATGCTACTAGTCCTACATACTTACACCTAGAAACCCCATTCAAACCTATTTAGGTTCATCTTACGGTGGACATGTTTGCCTGAAAAGGAATCTTTGAAATGTTTCATCGTTTTAGAAATATAGTGCTTTCAAATTTGAGACATTTACAGTGGGGCTCAATGGCAGATATTGGCACGTCAAAAAAGCACTTTCACCTAGAAACTCCATTCACACTTTTTATAATTCAGCTTTCTGTGGAGACACATGCTGGAACTTTTTACTTTGAAATGTTTTGTAGTTTCTGAGTTATTTAAGTTAAACGCCCAATGCATTCCCAATGGCAATAGCACAAACTTTGGCATGCTACTAGTCCTACATACTTACACCTAGAAACCCCATTCAAACCTATTTAGGTTCATCTTACGGTGGACATGTTTGCCTGAAAAGGAATCTTTGAAATGTTTCATCGTTTTAGAAATATAGTGCTTTCAAATTTGAGACATTTACAATGGGGCTCAATGGCAGATATTGGCACGTCAAAAAAGCACTTTCACCTAGAAACTCCATTCACACTTTTTATAATTCAGCTTTCTGTGGAGACACATGCTGGAACTTTTTACTTTGAAATGTTTTGTAGTTTCTGAGTTATTTAGGTTAAACGCCCAATGCATTCCCAATGGCAATAGCACAAACTTTGGCATGCTACTAGTCCTACATACTTACACCTAGAAACCCCATTCAAACCTATTTAGGTTCATCTTACGGTGGACATGTTTGCCTGAAAAGGAATCTTTGAAATGTTTCATCGTTTTAGAAATATAGTGCTTTCAAATTTGAGACATTTACAATGGGGCTCAATGGCAGATTTTGGCAAGTAAAGATTTGAGTGGGGTTTGAACCCACAACCTCCAGATCATGCAGCCAGTGTGCTAAGTCACTGATCTACTTGCTACCTGCCACACCACAGTCTGATGTTCCCTTTGAGTACAACATTGATACAAAAAAAAAAAAAAACAGGAGATGTGTCTATTGTTTCTTTTGCTGTTGTTATGTTCGAATGTTTATGAACCACAATGGAAACAAGTCTCTGGCTCTTCTGTCATTATCTATTCGGCCTTTTAAGAACAGCATGCACAGTGGCTCACTGGGTACAGAGCCTGCCTGGGAATCAGGAGGCTGCAGGTTCAAGTCCTGGCTCTGACATAGTGTCCCAAAATCATGAAAATATGACAAAATATATTATGCCGTCCCAAACCATGGACTATAGTATGTCGTTTTTTCATGATTTTCATCTTTTTTTCAAATCCTCCAAAATCATGAAAAACGACATGCTATAATATGCCGTCCGAAGCCATGAACTATAGTATGAAGTTTTTTCATGATTTTCATCTTTTTTTCAAATAGTCCTTAATCACGAAAAACAACATGCTATAGTAAGCCGTCCGGAAAAAAAATAAAACTTTGGCATGCTACTAGTCCTACATACTTACACCTAGAATCCCCATTCAAACCTATTTAGGTTCATCTTACAGTGGACATGTTTGCCTGAAAAGGAATCTTTGAAATGTTTCATAGTTTTAGAAATATAGTGCTTTAAATTTGAGAAATTTCTAATGGCAGATAGTGGCACGTCAAAAATTCATTCACCTAGACACTCCATTCACACTTTTTATAATTCAGCTTTCTGTGGAGACACATGCTGGAACTTTTTACTTTGAAATGTTTTGTAGTTTCTGAGTTATTTAAGTTAAACGCCCAATGCATTCCCAATGGCAATAGCACAAACTTTGGCATGCTACTAGTCCTACATACTTACACCTAGAAACCCCATTCAAACCTATTTAGGTTCATCTTACGGTGGACATGTTTGCCTGAAAAGGAATCTTTGAAATGTTTCATCGTTTTAGAAATATAGTGCTTTCAAATTTGAGACATTTACAATGGGGCTCAATGGCAGATATTGGCACGTCAAAAAAGCACTTTCACCTAGAAACTCCATTCACACTTTTTATAATTCAGCTTTCTGTGGAGACACATGCTGGAACTTTTTACTTTGAAATGTTTTGTAGTTTCTGAGTTATTTAAGTTAAACGCCCAATGCATTCCCAATGGCAATAGCACAAACTTTGGCATGCTACTAGTCCTACATACTTACACCTAGAAACCCCATTCAAACCTATTTAGGTTCATCTTACGGTGGACATGTTTGCCTGAAAAGGAATCTTTGAAATGTTTCATCGTTTTAGAAATATAGTGCTTTCAAATTTGAGACATTTACAATGGGGCTCAATGGCAGATATTGGCACGTCAAAAAAGCACTTTCACCTAGAAACTCCATTCACACTTTTTATAATTCAGCTTTCTGTGGAGACACATGCTGGAACTTTTTACTTTGAAATGTTTTGTAGTTTCTGAGTTATTTAAGTTAAACGCCCAATGCATTCCCAATGGCAATAGCACAAACTTTGGCATGCTACTAGTCCTACATACTTACACCTAGAAACCCCATTCAAACCTATTTAGGTTCATCTTACGGTGGACATGTTTGCCTGAAAAGGAATCTTTGAAATGTTTCATCGTTTTAGAAATATAGTGCTTTCAAATTTGAGACATTTACAATGGGGCTCAATGGCAGATATTGGCACGTCAAAAAAGCACTTTCACCTAGAAACTCCATTCACACTTTTTATAATTCAGCTTTCTGTGGAGACACATGCTGGAACTTTTTACTTTGAAATGTTTTGTAGTTTCTGAGTTATTTAAGTTAAACGCCCAATGCATTCCCAATGGCAATAGCACAAACTTTGGCATGCTACTAGTCCTACATACTTACACCTAGAAACCCCATTCAAACCTATTTAGGTTCATCTTACGGTGGACATGTTTGCCTGAAAAGGAATCTTTGAAATGTTTCATCGTTTTAGAAATATAGTGCTTTCAAATTTGAGACATTTACAATGGGGCTCAATGGCAGATATTGGCACGTCAAAAAAGCACTTTCACCTAGAAACTCCATTCACACTTTTTATAATTCAGCTTTCTGTGGAGACACATGCTGGAACTTTTTACTTTGAAATGTTTTGTAGTTTCTGAGTTATTTAAGTTAAACGCCCAATGCATTCCCAATGGCAATAGCACAAACTTTGGCATGCTACTAGTCCTACATACTTACACCTAGAAACCCCATTCAAACCTATTTAGGTTCATCTTACGGTGGACATGTTTGCCTGAAAAGGAATCTTTGAAATGTTTCATCGTTTTAGAAATATAGTGCTTTCAAATTTGAGACATTTACAATGGGGCTCAATGGCAGATATTGGCACGTCAAAAAAGCACTTTCACCTAGAAACTCCATTCACACTTTTTATAATTCAGCTTTCTGTGGAGACACATGCTGGAACTTTTTACTTTGAAATGTTTTGTAGTTTCTGAGTTATTTAAGTTAAACGCCCAATGCATTCCCAATGGCAATAGCACAAACTTTGGCATGCTACTAGTCCTACATACTTACACCTAGAAACCCCATTCAAACCTATTTAGGTTCATCTTACGGTGGACATGTTTGCCTGAAAAGGAATCTTTGAAATGTTTCATCGTTTTAGAAATATAGTGCTTTCAAATTTGAGACATTTACAATGGGGCTCAATGGCAGATATTGGCACGTCAAAAAAGCACTTTCACCTAGAAACTCCATTCACACTTTTTATAATTCAGCTTTCTGTGGAGACACATGCTGGAACTTTTTACTTTGAAATGTTTTGTAGTTTCTGAGTTATTTAAGTTAAACGCCCAATGCATTCCCAATGGCAATAGCACAAACTTTGGCATGCTACTAGTCCTACATACTTACACCTAGAAACCCCATTCAAACCTATTTAGGTTCATCTTACGGTGGACATGTTTGCCTGAAAAGGAATCTTTGAAATGTTTCATCGTTTTAGAAATATAGTGCTTTCAAATTTGAGACATTTACAATGGGGCTCAATGGCAGATATTGGCACGTCAAAAAAGCACTTTCACCTAGAAACTCCATTCACACTTTTTATAATTCATCTTTCTGTGGAGACACATGCTGGAACTTTTTACTTTGAAATGTTTTGTAGTTTCTGAGTTATTTAAGTTAAACGCCCAATGCATTCCCAATGGCAATAGCACAAACTTTGGCATGCTACTAGTCCTACATACTTACACCTAGAAACCCCATTCAAACCTATTTAGGTTCATCTTACGGTGGACATGTTTGCCTGAAAAGGAATCTTTGAAATGTTTCATCGTTTTAGAAATATAGTGCTTTCAAATTTGAGACATTTACAATGGGGCTCAATGGCAGATTTTGGCAAGTAAAGATTTGAGTGGGGTTTGAACCCACAACCTCCAGATCATGCAGCCAGTGTGCTAAGTCACTGATCTACTTGCTACCTGCCACACTACAGTCTGATGTTCCCTTTGAGTACAACATTGATACAAAAAAAAAAGTACAAACAAAGAAAAAACAGGAGATTTGTCTATTGTTTCTTTTGCTGTTGTTATGTTCGAATGTTTATGAACCACAATGGAAACAAGTCTCTGGCTCTTCTGTCATTATCTATTCGGCCTTTTAGGAACAGCATGCACAGTGGCTCACTGGGTACAGAGCCTGCCTGGGAATCAGGAGGCTGCAGGTTCAAGTCCTGGCTCTGACATAGTGTCCCAAAATCATGAAAATATGACAAAATATATTATGCCGTCCCAAACCATGGACTATAGTATGTCGTTTTTTCATGATTTTCATCTTTTTTTCAAATCCTCCAAAATCATGAAAAACGACATGCTATAGTATGCCGTCCAAAGCCATGAACTATAGTATGACGTTTTTTCATGATTTTCATCTTTTTTCCAAATAGTCCTTAATCACGAAAAACGACATGCTATAGTAAGCCGTCCGAAAAAAATTATAACTTTGGCATGCTACTACTCCTACATACTTACACCTAGAATCCCCATTCAAACCTATTTAGGTTCATCTTACGGTGGACATGTTTGCCTGAAAAGGAATCTTTGAAATGTTTCATAGTTTTAGAAATATAGTGCTTTAAATTTGAGAAATTTCTAATGGCAGATAGTGGCATGTCAAAAATGCATTCACCTAGAAACTCCATTCACACTTTTTATAATTCAGCTTTCTGTGGAGACACATGCTGGAACTTTTTACTTTGAAATGTTTTGTAGTTTCTGAGTTATTTAAGTTAAACGCCCAATGCATTCCCAATGGCAATAGCACAAACTTTGGCATGCTACTAGTCCTACATACTTACACCTAGAAACCCCATTCAAACCTATTTAGGTTCATCTTACGGTGGACATGTTTGCCTGAAAAGGAATCTTTGAAATGTTTCATCGTTTTAGAAATATAGTGCTTTCAAATTTGAGACATTTACAATGGGGCTCAATGGCAGATATTGGCACGTCAAAAAAGCACTTTCACCTAGAAACTCCATTCACACTTTTTATAATTCAGCTTTCTGTGGAGACACATGCTGGAACTTTTTACTTTGAAATGTTTTGTAGTTTCTGAGTTATTTAGGTTAAACGCCCAATGCATTCCCAATGGCAATAGCACAAACTTTGGCATGCTACTAGTCCTACATACTTACACCTAGAAACCCCATTCAAACCTATTTAGGTTCATCTTACGGTGGACATGTTTGCCTGAAAAGGAATCTTTGAAATGTTTCATCGTTTTAGAAATATAGTGCTTTCAAATTTGAGACATTTACAATGGGGCTCAATGGCAGATTTTGGCAAGTAAAGATTTGAGTGGGGTTGAACCCACAACCTCCAGATCATGCAGCCAGTGTGCTAAGTCACTGATCTACTTGCTACCTGCCACACCACAGTCTGATGTTCCCTTTGAGTACAACATTGATACAAAAAAAACAAAAAACAGGAGATGTGTCTATTGTTTCTTTTGCTGTTGTTATGTTCGAATGTTTATGAACCACAATGGAAACAAGTCTCTGGCTCTTCTGTCATTATCTATTCGGCCTTTTAAGAACAGCATGCACAGTGGCTCACTGGGTACAGAGCCTGCCTGGGAATCAGGAGGCTGCAGGTTCAAGTCCTGGCTCTGACATAGTGTCCCAAAATCATGAAAATATGACAAAATATATTATGCCGTCCCAAACCATGGACTATAGTATGTCGTTTTTTCATGATTTTCATCTTTTTTTCAAATCCTCCAAAATCATGAAAAACGACATGCTATAATATGCCGTCCGAAGCCATGAACTATAGTATGAAGTTTTTTCATGATTTTCATCTTTTTTTCAAATAGTCCTTAATCACGAAAAACAACATGCTATAGTAAGCCGTCCGGAAAAAAAATAAAACTTTGGCATGCTACTAGTCCTACATACTTACACCTAGAATCCCCATTCAAACCTATTTAGGTTCATCTTACAGTGGACATGTTTGCCTGAAAAGGAATCTTTGAAATGTTTCATAGTTTTAGAAATATAGTGCTTTAAATTTGAGAAATTTCTAATGGCAGATAGTGGCACGTCAAAAATTCATTCACCTAGACACTCCATTCACACTTTTTATAATTCAGCTTTCTGTGGAGACACATGCTGGAACTTTTTACTTTGAAATGTTTTGTAGTTTCTGAGTTATTTAAGTTAAACGCCCAATGCATTCCCAATGGCAATAGCACAAACTTTGGCATGCTACTAGTCCTACATACTTACACCTAGAAACCCCATTCAAACCTATTTAGGTTCATCTTACGGTGGACATGTTTGCCTGAAAAGGAATCTTTGAAATGTTTCATCGTTTTAGAAATATAGTGCTTTCAAATTTGAGACATTTACAATGGGGCTCAATGGCAGATATTGGCACGTCAAAAAAGCACTTTCACCTAGAAACGCCATCACACTTTTTATAATTCAGCTTTCTGTGGAGACACATGCTGGAACTTTTTACTTTGAAATCTTTTGTAGTTTCTGAGTTATTTAAGTTAAACGCCCAATGCATTCCCAATGGCAATAGCACAAACTTTGGCATGCTACTAGTCCTACATACTTACACCTAGAAACCCCATTCAAACCTATTTAGGTTCATCTTACGGTGGACATGTTTGCCTGAAAAGGAATCTTTGAAATGTTTCATCGTTTTAGAAATATAGTGCTTTCAAATTTGAGACATTTACAATGGGGCTCAATGGCAGATATTGGCACGTCAAAAAAGCACTTTCACCTAGAAACTCCATTCACACTTTTTATAATTCAGCTTTCTGTGGAGACACATGCTGGAACTTTTTACTTTGAAATGTTTTGTAGTTTCTGAGTTATTTAAGTTAAACGCCCAATGCATTCCCAATGGCAATAGCACAAACTTTGGCATGCTACTAGTCCTACATACTTACACCTAGAAACCCCATTCAAACCTATTTAGGTTCATCTTACGGTGGACATGTTTGCCTGAAAAGGAATCTTTGAAATGTTTCATCGTTTTAGAAATATAGTGCTTTCAAATTTGAGACATTTACAGTGGGGCTCAATGGCAGATATTGGCACGTCAAAAAAGCACTTTCACCTAGAAACTCCATTCACACTTTTTATAATTCAGCTTTCTGTGGAGACACATGCTGGAACTTTTTACTTTGAAATGTTTTGTAGTTTCTGAGTTATTTAAGTTAAACGCCCAATGCATTCCCAATGGCAATAGCACAAACTTTGGCATGCTACTAGTCCTACATACTTACACCTAGAAACCCCATTCAAACCTATTTAGGTTCATCTTACGGTGGACATGTTTGCCTGAAAAGGAATCTTTGAAATGTTTCATCGTTTTAGAAATATAGTGCTTTCAAATTTGAGACATTTACAATGGGGCTCAATGGCAGATATTGGCACGTCAAAAAAGCACTTTCACCTAGAAACTCCATTCACACTTTTTATAATTCAGCTTTCTGTGGAGACACATGCTGGAACTTTTTACTTTGAAATGTTTTGTAGTTTCTGAGTTATTTAGGTTAAACGCCCAATGCATTCCCAATGGCAATAGCACAAACTTTGGCATGCTACTAGTCCTACATACTTACACCTAGAAACCCCATTCAAACCTATTTAGGTTCATCTTACGGTGGACATGTTTGCCTGAAAAGGAATCTTTGAAATGTTTCATCGTTTTAGAAATATAGTGCTTTCAAATTTGAGACATTTACAATGGGGCTCAATGGCAGATTTTGGCAAGTAAAGATTTGAGTGGGGTTTGAACCCACAACCTCCAGATCATGCAGCCAGTGTGCTAAGTCACTGATCTACTTGCTACCTGCCACACCACAGTCTGATGTTCCCTTTGAGTACAACATTGATACAAAAAATAAATAAAACAGGAGATGTGTCTATTGTTTCTTTTGCTGTTGTTATGTTCGAATGTTTATGAACCACAATGGAAACAAGTCTCTGGCTCTTCTGTCATTATCTATTCGGCCTTTTAAGAACAGCATGCACAGTGGCTCACTGGGTACAGAGCCTGCCTGGGAATCAGGAGGCTGCAGGTTCAAGTCCTGGCTCTGACATAGTGTCCCAAAATCATGAAAATATGACAAAATATATTATGCCGTCCCAAACCATGGACTATAGTATGTCGTTTTTTCATGATTTTCATCTTTTTTTCAAATCCTCCAAAATCATGAAAAACGACATGCTATAATATGCCGTCCGAAGCCATGAACTATAGTATGAAGTTTTTTCATGATTTTCATCTTTTTTTCAAATAGTCCTTAATCACGAAAAACAACATGCTATAGTAAGCCGTCCGGAAAAAAAATAAAACTTTGGCATGCTACTAGTCCTACATACTTACACCTAGAATCCCCATTCAAACCTATTTAGGTTCATCTTACAGTGGACATGTTTGCCTGAAAAGGAATCTTTGAAATGTTTCATAGTTTTAGAAATATAGTGCTTTAAATTTGAGAAATTTCTAATGGCAGATAGTGGCACGTCAAAAATTCATTCACCTAGACACTCCATTCACACTTTTTATAATTCAGCTTTCTGTGGAGACACATGCTGGAACTTTTTACTTTGAAATGTTTTGTAGTTTCTGAGTTATTTAAGTTAAACGCCCAATGCATTCCCAATGGCAATAGCACAAACTTTGGCATGCTACTAGTCCTACATACTTACACCTAGAAACCCCATTCAAACCTATTTAGGTTCATCTTACGGTGGACATGTTTGCCTGAAAAGGAATCTTTGAAATGTTTCATCGTTTTAGAAATATAGTGCTTTCAAATTTGAGACATTTACAATGGGGCTCAATGGCAGATATTGGCACGTCAAAAAAGCACTTTCACCTAGAAACGCCATCACACTTTTTATAATTCAGCTTTCTGTGGAGACACATGCTGGAACTTTTTACTTTGAAATCTTTTGTAGTTTCTGAGTTATTTAAGTTAAACGCCCAATGCATTCCCAATGGCAATAGCACAAACTTTGGCATGCTACTAGTCCTACATACTTACACCTAGAAACCCCATTCAAACCTATTTAGGTTCATCTTACGGTGGACATGTTTGCCTGAAAAGGAATCTTTGAAATGTTTCATCGTTTTAGAAATATAGTGCTTTCAAATTTGAGACATTTACAGTGGGGCTCAATGGCAGATATTGGCACGTCAAAAAAGCACTTTCACCTAGAAACTCCATTCACACTTTTTATAATTCAGCTTTCTGTGGAGACACATGCTGGAACTTTTTACTTTGAAATGTTTTGTAGTTTCTGAGTTATTTAAGTTAAACGCCCAATGCATTCCCAATGGCAATAGCACAAACTTTGGCATGCTACTAGTCCTACATACTTACACCTAGAAACCCCATTCAAACCTATTTAGGTTCATCTTACGGTGGACATGTTTGCCTGAAAAGGAATCTTTGAAATGTTTCATCGTTTTAGAAATATAGTGCTTTCAAATTTGAGACATTTACAGTGGGGCTCAATGGCAGATATTGGCACGTCAAAAAAGCACTTTCACCTAGAAACTCCATTCACACTTTTTATAATTCAGCTTTCTGTGGAGACACATGCTGGAACTTTTTACTTTGAAATGTTTTGTAGTTTCTGCGTTATTTAAGTTAAACGCCCAATGCATTCCCAATGGCAATAGCACAAACTTTGGCATGCTACTAGTCCTACATACTTACACCTAGAAACCCCATTCAAACCTATTTAGGTTCATCTTACGGTGGACATGTTTGCCTGAAAAGGAATCTTTGAAATGTTTCATCGTTTTAGAAATATAGTGCTTTCAAATTTGAGACATTTACAATGGGGCTCAATGGCAGATATTGGCACGTCAAAAAAGCACTTTCACCTAGAAACTCCATTCACACTTTTTATAATTCAGCTTTCTGTGGAGACACATGCTGGAACTTTTTACTTTGAAATCTTTTGTAGTTTCTGAGTTATTTAAGTTAAACGCCCAATGCATTCCCAATGGCAATAGCACAAACTTTGGCATGCTACTAGTCCTACATACTTAAACCTAGAAACCCCATTCAAACCTATTTAGGTTCATCTTACGGTGGACATGTTTGCCTGAAAAGGAATCTTTGAAATGTTTCATCGTTTTAGAAATATAGTGCTTTCAAATTTGAGACATTTACAATGGGGCTCAATGGCAGATAGTGACACGTCAAAAAAGCACTTTCACCTAGAAACTCCGTTCACACTTTTTATAATTCAGCTTTCTGTGGAGACACATGCTGGAACTTTTTACTTTGAAATGTTTTGTAGTTTCTGAGTTATTTAAGTTAAACGCCCAATGCATTCCCAATGGCAATAGCACAAACTTTGGCATGCTACTAGTCCTACATACTTACACCTAGAAACCCCATTCAAACCTATTTAGGTTCATCTTACGGTGGACATGTTTGCCTGAAAAGGAATCTTTGAAATGTTTCATCGTTTTAGAAATATAGTGCTTTCAAATTTGAGACATTTACAATGGGGCTCAATGGCAGATATTGGCACGTCAAAAAAGCACTTTCACCTAGAAACTCCATTCACACTTTTTATAATTCAGCTTTCTGTGGAGACACATGCTGGAACTTTTTACTTTGAAATGTTTTGTAGTTTCTGAGTTATTTAAGTTAAACGCCCAATGCATTCCCAATGGCAATAGCACAAACTTTGGCATGCTACTAGTCCTACATACTTACACCTAGAAACCCCATTCAAACCTATTTAGGTTCATCTTACGGTGGACATGTTTGCCTGAAAAGGAATCTTTGAAATGTTTCATCGTTTTAGAAATATAGTGCTTTCAAATTTGAGACATTTACAATGGGGCTCAATGGCAGATATTGGCACGTCAAAAAAGCACTTTCACCTAGAAACGCCATCACACTTTTTATAATTCAGCTTTCTGTGGAGACACATGCTGGAACTTTTTACTTTGAAATCTTTTGTAGTTTCTGAGTTATTTAAGTTAAACGCCCAATGCATTCCCAATGGCAATAGCACAAACTTTGGCATGCTACTAGTCCTACATACTTACACCTAGAAACCCCATTCAAACCTATTTAGGTTCATCTTACGGTGGACATGTTTGCCTGAAAAGGAATCTTTGAAATGTTTCATCGTTTTAGAAATATAGTGCTTTCAAATTTGAGACATTTACAATGGGGCTCAATGGCAGATATTGGCACGTCAAAAAAGCACTTTCACCTAGAAACTCCATTCACACTTTTTATAATTCAGCTTTCTGTGGAGACACATGCTGGAACTTTTTACTTTGAAATGTTTTGTAGTTTCTGAGTTATTTAAGTTAAACGCCCAATGCATTCCCAATGGCAATAGCACAAACTTTGGCATGCTACTAGTCCTACATACTTACACCTAGAAACCCCATTCAAACCTATTTAGGTTCATCTTACGGTGGACATGTTTGCCTGAAAAGGAATCTTTGAAATGTTTCATCGTTTTAGAAATATAGTGCTTTCAAATTTGAGACATTTACAGTGGGGCTCAATGGCAGATATTGGCACGTCAAAAAAGCACTTTCACCTAGAAACTCCATTCACACTTTTTATAATTCAGCTTTCTGTGGAGACACATGCTGGAACTTTTTACTTTGAAATGTTTTGTAGTTTCTGAGTTATTTAAGTTAAACGCCCAATGCATTCCCAATGGCAATAGCACAAACTTTGGCATGCTACTAGTCCTACATACTTACACCTAGAAACCCCATTCAAACCTATTTAGGTTCATCTTACGGTGGACATGTTTGCCTGAAAAGGAATCTTTGAAATGTTTCATCGTTTTAGAAATATAGTGCTTTCAAATTTGAGACATTTACAATGGGGCTCAATGGCAGATATTGGCACGTCAAAAAAGCACTTTCACCTAGAAACTCCATTCACACTTTTTATAATTCAGCTTTCTGTGGAGACACATGCTGGAACTTTTTACTTTGAAATGTTTTGTAGTTTCTGAGTTATTTAGGTTAAACGCCCAATGCATTCCCAATGGCAATAGCACAAACTTTGGCATGCTACTAGTCCTACATACTTACACCTAGAAACCCCATTCAAACCTATTTAGGTTCATCTTACGGTGGACATGTTTGCCTGAAAAGGAATCTTTGAAATGTTTCATCGTTTTAGAAATATAGTGCTTTCAAATTTGAGACATTTACAATGGGGCTCAATGGCAGATTTTGGCAAGTAAAGATTTGAGTGGGGTTTGAACCCACAACCTCCAGATCATGCAGCCAGTGTGCTAAGTCACTGATCTACTTGCTACCTGCCACACCACAGTCTGATGTTCCCTTTGAGTACAACATTGATACAAAAAATAAATAAAACAGGAGATGTGTCTATTGTTTCTTTTGCTGTTGTTATGTTCGAATGTTTATGAACCACAATGGAAACAAGTCTCTGGCTCTTCTGTCATTATCTATTCGGCCTTTTAAGAACAGCATGCACAGTGGCTCACTGGGTACAGAGCCTGCCTGGGAATCAGGAGGCTGCAGGTTCAAGTCCTGGCTCTGACATAGTGTCCCAAAATCATGAAAATATGACAAAATATATTATGCCGTCCCAAACCATGGACTATAGTATGTCGTTTTTTCATGATTTTCATCTTTTTTTCAAATCCTCCAAAATCATGAAAAACGACATGCTATAATATGCCGTCCGAAGCCATGAACTATAGTATGAAGTTTTTTCATGATTTTCATCTTTTTTTCAAATAGTCCTTAATCACGAAAAACAACATGCTATAGTAAGCCGTCCGGAAAAAAAATAAAACTTTGGCATGCTACTAGTCCTACATACTTACACCTAGAATCCCCATTCAAACCTATTTAGGTTCATCTTACAGTGGACATGTTTGCCTGAAAAGGAATCTTTGAAATGTTTCATAGTTTTAGAAATATAGTGCTTTAAATTTGAGAAATTTCTAATGGCAGATAGTGGCACGTCAAAAATTCATTCACCTAGACACTCCATTCACACTTTTTATAATTCAGCTTTCTGTGGAGACACATGCTGGAACTTTTTACTTTGAAATGTTTTGTAGTTTCTGAGTTATTTAAGTTAAACGCCCAATGCATTCCCAATGGCAATAGCACAAACTTTGGCATGCTACTAGTCCTACATACTTACACCTAGAAACCCCATTCAAACCTATTTAGGTTCATCTTACGGTGGACATGTTTGCCTGAAAAGGAATCTTTGAAATGTTTCATCGTTTTAGAAATATAGTGCTTTCAAATTTGAGACATTTACAATGGGGCTCAATGGCAGATATTGGCACGTCAAAAAAGCACTTTCACCTAGAAACGCCATCACACTTTTTATAATTCAGCTTTCTGTGGAGACACATGCTGGAACTTTTTACTTTGAAATCTTTTGTAGTTTCTGAGTTATTTAAGTTAAACGCCCAATGCATTCCCAATGGCAATAGCACAAACTTTGGCATGCTACTAGTCCTACATACTTACACCTAGAAACCCCATTCAAACCTATTTAGGTTCATCTTACGGTGGACATGTTTGCCTGAAAAGGAATCTTTGAAATGTTTCATCGTTTTAGAAATATAGTGCTTTCAAATTTGAGACATTTACAATGGGGCTCAATGGCAGATTTTGGCAAGTAAAGATTTGAGTGGGGTTTGAACCCACAACCTCCAGATCATGCAGCCAGTGTGCTAAGTCACTGATCTACTTGCTACCTGCCACACCACAGTCTGATGTTCCCTTTGAGTACAACATTGATACAAAAAAAAAAGTACAAACAAAGAAAAAACAGGAGATTTGTCTATTGTTTCTTTTGCTGTTGTTATGTTCGAATGTTTATGAACCACAATGGAAACAAGTCTCTGGCTCTTCTGTCATTATCTATTCGGCCTTTTAGGAACAGCATGCACAGTGGCTCACTGGGTACAGAGCCTGCCTGGGAATCAGGAGGCTGCAGGTTCAAGTCCTGGCTCTGACATAGTGTCCCAAAATCATGAAAATATGACAAAATATATTATGCCGTCCCAAACCATGGACTATAGTATGTCGTTTTTTCATGATTTTCATCTTTTTTTCAAATCCTCCAAAATCATGAAAAACGACATGCTATAGTATGCCGTCCAAAGCCATGAACTATAGTATGACGTTTTTTCATGATTTTCATCTTTTTTCCAAATAGTCCTTAATCACGAAAAACGACATGCTATAGTAAGCCGTCCGAAAAAAATTATAACTTTGGCATGCTACTACTCCTACATACTTACACCTAGAATCCCCATTCAAACCTATTTAGGTTCATCTTACGGTGGACATGTTTGCCTGAAAAGGAATCTTTGAAATGTTTCATAGTTTTAGAAATATAGTGCTTTAAATTTGAGAAATTTCTAATGGCAGATAGTGGCATGTCAAAAATGCATTCACCTAGAAACTCCATTCACACTTTTTATAATTCAGCTTTCTGTGGAGACACATGCTGGAACTTTTTACTTTGAAATCTTTTGTAGTTTCTGAGTTATTTAAGTTAAACGCCCAATGCATTCCCAATGGCAATAGCACAAACTTTGGCATGCTACTAGTCCTACATACTTACACCCAGAAACCCCATTCAAACCTATTTAGGTTCATCTTACGGTGGACATGTTTGCCTGAAAAGGAATCTTTGAAATGTTTCATCGTTTTAGAAATATAGTGCTTTCAAATTTGAGACATTTACAATGGGGCTCAATGGCAGATATTGGCACGTCAAAAAAGCACTTTCACCTAGAAACTCCATTCACACTTTTTATAATTCAGCTTTCTGTGGAGACACATGCTGGAACTTTTTACTTTGAAATGTTTTGTAGTTTCTGAGTTATTTAAGTTAAACGCCCAATGCATTCCCAATGGCAATAGCACAAACTTTGGCATGCTACTAGTCCTACATACTTACACCTAGAAACCCCATTCAAACCTATTTAGGTTCATCTTACGGTGGACATGTTTGCCTGAAAAGGAATCTTTGAAATGTTTCATCGTTTTAGAAATATAGTGCTTTCAAATTTGAGACATTTACAGTGGGGCTCAATGGCAGATATTGGCACGTCAAAAAAGCACTTTCACCTAGAAACTCCATTCACACTTTTTATAATTCAGCTTTCTGTGGAGACACATGCTGGAACTTTTTACTTTGAAATGTTTTGTAGTTTCTGAGTTATTTAAGTTAAACGCCCAATGCATTCCCAATGGCAATAGCACAAACTTTGGCATGCTACTAGTCCTACATACTTACACCTAGAAACCCCATTCAAACCTATTTAGGTTCATCTTACGGTGGACATGTTTGCCTGAAAAGGAATCTTTGAAATGTTTCATCGTTTTAGAAATATAGTGCTTTCAAATTTGAGACATTTACAATGGGGCTCAATGGCAGATATTGGCACGTCAAAAAAGCACTTTCACCTAGAAACTCCATTCACACTTTTTATAATTCAGCTTTCTGTGGAGACACATGCTGGAACTTTTTACTTTGAAATCTTTTGTAGTTTCTGAGTTATTTAAGTTAAACGCCCAATGCATTCCCAATGGCAATAGCACAAACTTTGGCATGCTACTAGTCCTACATACTTAAACCTAGAAACCCCATTCAAACCTATTTAGGTTCATCTTACGGTGGACATGTTTGCCTGAAAAGGAATCTTTGAAATGTTTCATCGTTTTAGAAATATAGTGCTTTCAAATTTGAGACATTTACAATGGGGCTCAATGGCAGATAGTGACACGTCAAAAAAGCACTTTCACCTAGAAACTCCGTTCACACTTTTTATAATTCAGCTTTCTGTGGAGACACATGCTGGAACTTTTTACTTTGAAATGTTTTGTAGTTTCTGAGTTATTTAAGTTAAACGCCCAATGCATTCCCAATGGCAATAGCACAAACTTTGGCATGCTACTAGTCCTACATACTTACACCTAGAAACCCCATTCAAACCTATTTAGGTTCATCTTACGGTGGACATGTTTGCCTGAAAAGGAATCTTTGAAATGTTTCATCGTTTTAGAAATATAGTGCTTTCAAATTTGAGACATTTACAATGGGGCTCAATGGCAGATATTGGCACGTCAAAAAAGCACTTTCACCTAGAAACTCCATTCACACTTTTTATAATTCAGCTTTCTGTGGAGACACATGCTGGAACTTTTTACTTTGAAATGTTTTGTAGTTTCTGAGTTATTTAAGTTAAACGCCCAATGCATTCCCAATGGCAATAGCACAAACTTTGGCATGCTACTAGTCCTACATACTTACACCTAGAAACCCCATTCAAACCTATTTAGGTTCATCTTACGGTGGACATGTTTGCCTGAAAAGGAATCTTTGAAATGTTTCATCGTTTTAGAAATATAGTGCTTTCAAATTTGAGACATTTACAATGGGGCTCAATGGCAGATATTGGCACGTCAAAAAAGCACTTTCACCTAGAAACGCCATCACACTTTTTATAATTCAGCTTTCTGTGGAGACACATGCTGGAACTTTTTACTTTGAAATCTTTTGTAGTTTCTGAGTTATTTAAGTTAAACGCCCAATGCATTCCCAATGGCAATAGCACAAACTTTGGCATGCTACTAGTCCTACATACTTACACCTAGAAACCCCATTCAAACCTATTTAGGTTCATCTTACGGTGGACATGTTTGCCTGAAAAGGAATCTTTGAAATGTTTCATCGTTTTAGAAATATAGTGCTTTCAAATTTGAGACATTTACAATGGGGCTCAATGGCAGATATTGGCACGTCAAAAAAGCACTTTCACCTAGAAACTCCATTCACACTTTTTATAATTCAGCTTTCTGTGGAGACACATGCTGGAACTTTTTACTTTGAAATGTTTTGTAGTTTCTGAGTTATTTAAGTTAAACGCCCAATGCATTCCCAATGGCAATAGCACAAACTTTGGCATGCTACTAGTCCTACATACTTACACCTAGAAACCCCATTCAAACCTATTTAGGTTCATCTTACGGTGGACATGTTTGCCTGAAAAGGAATCTTTGAAATGTTTCATCGTTTTAGAAATATAGTGCTTTCAAATTTGAGACATTTACAGTGGGGCTCAATGGCAGATATTGGCACGTCAAAAAAGCACTTTCACCTAGAAACTCCATTCACACTTTTTATAATTCAGCTTTCTGTGGAGACACATGCTGGAACTTTTTACTTTGAAATGTTTTGTAGTTTCTGAGTTATTTAAGTTAAACGCCCAATGCATTCCCAATGGCAATAGCACAAACTTTGGCATGCTACTAGTCCTACATACTTACACCTAGAAACCCCATTCAAACCTATTTAGGTTCATCTTACGGTGGACATGTTTGCCTGAAAAGGAATCTTTGAAATGTTTCATCGTTTTAGAAATATAGTGCTTTCAAATTTGAGACATTTACAATGGGGCTCAATGGCAGATATTGGCACGTCAAAAAAGCACTTTCACCTAGAAACTCCATTCACACTTTTTATAATTCAGCTTTCTGTGGAGACACATGCTGGAACTTTTTACTTTGAAATGTTTTGTAGTTTCTGAGTTATTTAGGTTAAACGCCCAATGCATTCCCAATGGCAATAGCACAAACTTTGGCATGCTACTAGTCCTACATACTTACACCTAGAAACCCCATTCAAACCTATTTAGGTTCATCTTACGGTGGACATGTTTGCCTGAAAAGGAATCTTTTAAATGTTTCATCGTTTTAGAAATATAGTGCTTTCAAATTTGAGACATTTACAATGGGGCTCAATGGCAGATTTTGGCAAGTAAAGATTTGAGTGGGGTTTGAACCCACAACCTCCAGATCATGCAGCCAGTGTGCTAAGTCACTGATCTACTTGCTACCTGCCACACCACAGTCTGATGTTCCCTTTGAGTACAACATTGATACAAAAAATAAATAAAACAGGAGATGTGTCTATTGTTTCTTTTGCTGTTGTTATGTTCGAATGTTTATGAACCACAATGGAAACAAGTCTCTGGCTCTTCTGTCATTATCTATTCGGCCTTTTAAGAACAGCATGCACAGTGGCTCACTGGGTACAGAGCCTGCCTGGGAATCAGGAGGCTGCAGGTTCAAGTCCTGGCTCTGACATAGTGTCCCAAAATCATGAAAATATGACAAAATATATTATGCCGTCCCAAACCATGGACTATAGTATGTCGTTTTTTCATGATTTTCATCTTTTTTTCAAATCCTCCAAAATCATGAAAAACGACATGCTATAATATGCCGTCCGAAGCCATGAACTATAGTATGAAGTTTTTTCATGATTTTCATCTTTTTTTCAAATAGTCCTTAATCACGAAAAACAACATGCTATAGTAAGCCGTCCGGAAAAAAAATAAAACTTTGGCATGCTACTAGTCCTACATACTTACACCTAGAATCCCCATTCAAACCTATTTAGGTTCATCTTACAGTGGACATGTTTGCCTGAAAAGGAATCTTTGAAATGTTTCATAGTTTTAGAAATATAGTGCTTTAAATTTGAGAAATTTCTAATGGCAGATAGTGGCACGTCAAAAATTCATTCACCTAGACACTCCATTCACACTTTTTATAATTCAGCTTTCTGTGGAGACACATGCTGGAACTTTTTACTTTGAAATGTTTTGTAGTTTCTGAGTTATTTAAGTTAAACGCCCAATGCATTCCCAATGGCAATAGCACAAACTTTGGCATGCTACTAGTCCTACATACTTACACCTAGAAACCCCATTCAAACCTATTTAGGTTCATCTTACGGTGGACATGTTTGCCTGAAAAGGAATCTTTGAAATGTTTCATCGTTTTAGAAATATAGTGCTTTCAAATTTGAGACATTTACAATGGGGCTCAATGGCAGATATTGGCACGTCAAAAAAGCACTTTCACCTAGAAACGCCATCACACTTTTTATAATTCAGCTTTCTGTGGAGACACATGCTGGAACTTTTTACTTTGAAATCTTTTGTAGTTTCTGAGTTATTTAAGTTAAACGCCCAATGCATTCCCAATGGCAATAGCACAAACTTTGGCATGCTACTAGTCCTACATACTTACACCTAGAAACCCCATTCAAACCTATTTAGGTTCATCTTACGGTGGACATGTTTGCCTGAAAAGGAATCTTTGAAATGTTTCATCGTTTTAGAAATATAGTGCTTTCAAATTTGAGACATTTACAATGTTGCTCAATGGCAGATATTGGCACGTCAAAAAAGCACTTTCACCTAGAAACTCCATTCACACTTTTTATAATTCAGCTTTCTGTGGAGACACATGCTGGAACTTTTTACTTTGAAATGTTTTGTAGTTTCTGAGTTATTTAAGTTAAACGCCCAATGCATTCCCAATGGCAATAGCACAAACTTTGGCATGCTACTAGTCCTACATACTTACACCTAGAAACCCCATTCAAACCTATTTAGGTTCATCTTACGGTGGACATGTTTGCCTGAAAAGGAATCTTTGAAATGTTTCATCGTTTTAGAAATATAGTGCTTTCAAATTTGAGACATTTACAGTGGGGCTCAATGGCAGATATTGGCACGTCAAAAAAGCACTTTCACCTAGAAACTCCATTCACACTTTTTATAATTCAGCTTTCTGTGGAGACACATGCTGGAACTTTTTACTTTGAAATGTTTTGTAGTTTCTGAGTTATTTAAGTTAAACGCCCAATGCATTCCCAATGGCAATAGCACAAACTTTGGCATGCTACTAGTCCTACATACTTACACCTAGAAACCCCATTCAAACCTATTTAGGTTCATCTTACGGTGGACATGTTTGCCTGAAAAGGAATCTTTGAAATGTTTCATCGTTTTAGAAATATAGTGCTTTCAAATTTGAGACATTTACAGTGGGGCTCAATGGCAGATATTGGCACGTCAAAAAAGCACTTTCACCTAGAAACTCCATTCACACTTTTTATAATTCAGCTTTCTGTGGAGACACATGCTGGAACTTTTTACTTTGAAATGTTTTGTAGTTTCTGAGTTATTTAAGTTAAACGCCCAATGCATTCCCAATGGCAATAGCACAAACTTTGGCATGCTACTAGTCCTACATACTTACACCTAGAAACCCCATTCAAACCTATTTAGGTTCATCTTACGGTGGACATGTTTGCCTGAAAAGGAATCTTTGAAATGTTTCATCGTTTTAGAAATATAGTGCTTTCAAATTTGAGACATTTACAATGGGGCTCAATGGCAGATATTGGCACGTCAAAAAAGCACTTTCACCTAGAAACTCCATTCACACTTTTTATAATTCAGCTTTCTGTGGAGACACATGCTGGAACTTTTTACTTTGAAATCTTTTGTAGTTTCTGAGTTATTTAAGTTAAACGCCCAATGCATTCCCAATGGCAATAGCACAAACTTTGGCATGCTACTAGTCCTACATACTTAAACCTAGAAACCCCATTCAAACCTATTTAGGTTCATCTTACGGTGGACATGTTTGCCTGAAAAGGAATCTTTGAAATGTTTCATCGTTTTAGAAATATAGTGCTTTCAAATTTGAGACATTTACAATGGGGCTCAATGGCAGATAGTGACACGTCAAAAAAGCACTTTCACCTAGAAACTCCGTTCACACTTTTTATAATTCAGCTTTCTGTGGAGACACATGCTGGAACTTTTTACTTTGAAATGTTTTGTAGTTTCTGAGTTATTTAAGTTAAACGCCCAATGCATTCCCAATGGCAATAGCACAAACTTTGGCATGCTACTAGTCCTACATACTTACACCTAGAAACCCCATTCAAACCTATTTAGGTTCATCTTACGGTGGACATGTTTGCCTGAAAAGGAATCTTTGAAATGTTTCATCGTTTTAGAAATATAGTGCTTTCAAATTTGAGACATTTACAATGGGGCTCAATGGCAGATTTTGGCAAGTAAAGATTTGAGTGGGGTTTGAACCCACAACCTCCAGATCATGCAGCCAGTGTGCTAAGTCACTGATCTACTTGCTACCTGCCACACCACAGTCTGATGTTCCCTTTGAGTACAACATTGATACAAAAAATAAATAAAACAGGAGATGTGTCTATTGTTTCTTTTGCTGTTGTTATGTTCGAATGTTTATGAACCACAATGGAAACAAGTCTCTGGCTCTTCTGTCATTATCTATTCGGCCTTTTAAGAACAGCATGCACAGTGGCTCACTGGGTACAGAGCCTGCCTGGGAATCAGGAGGCTGCAGGTTCAAGTCCTGGCTCTGACATAGTGTCCCAAAATCATGAAAATATGACAAAATATATTATGCCGTCCCAAACCATGGACTATAGTATGTCGTTTTTTCATGATTTTCATCTTTTTTTCAAATCCTCCAAAATCATGAAAAACGACATGCTATAATATGCCGTCCGAAGCCATGAACTATAGTATGAAGTTTTTTCATGATTTTCATCTTTTTTTCAAATAGTCCTTAATCACGAAAAACAACATGCTATAGTAAGCCGTCCGGAAAAAAAATAAAACTTTGGCATGCTACTAGTCCTACATACTTACACCTAGAATCCCCATTCAAACCTATTTAGGTTCATCTTACAGTGGACATGTTTGCCTGAAAAGGAATCTTTGAAATGTTTCATAGTTTTAGAAATATAGTGCTTTAAATTTGAGAAATTTCTAATGGCAGATAGTGGCACGTCAAAAATTCATTCACCTAGACACTCCATTCACACTTTTTATAATTCAGCTTTCTGTGGAGACACATGCTGGAACTTTTTACTTTGAAATGTTTTGTAGTTTCTGAGTTATTTAAGTTAAACGCCCAATGCATTCCCAATGGCAATAGCACAAACTTTGGCATGCTACTAGTCCTACATACTTACACCTAGAAACCCCATTCAAACCTATTTAGGTTCATCTTACGGTGGACATGTTTGCCTGAAAAGGAATCTTTGAAATGTTTCATCGTTTTAGAAATATAGTGCTTTCAAATTTGAGACATTTACAATGGGGCTCAATGGCAGATATTGGCACGTCAAAAAAGCACTTTCACCTAGAAACGCCATCACACTTTTTATAATTCAGCTTTCTGTGGAGACACATGCTGGAACTTTTTACTTTGAAATCTTTTGTAGTTTCTGAGTTATTTAAGTTAAACGCCCAATGCATTCCCAATGGCAATAGCACAAACTTTGGCATGCTACTAGTCCTACATACTTACACCTAGAAACCCCATTCAAACCTATTTAGGTTCATCTTACGGTGGACATGTTTGCCTGAAAAGGAATCTTTGAAATGTTTCATCGTTTTAGAAATATAGTGCTTTCAAATTTGAGACATTTACAATGGGGCTCAATGGCAGATATTGGCACGTCAAAAAAGCACTTTCACCTAGAAACTCCATTCACACTTTTTATAATTCAGCTTTCTGTGGAGACACATGCTGGAACTTTTTACTTTGAAATGTTTTGTAGTTTCTGAGTTATTTAAGTTAAACGCCCAATGCATTCCCAATGGCAATAGCACAAACTTTGGCATGCTACTAGTCCTACATACTTACACCTAGAAACCCCATTCAAACCTATTTAGGTTCATCTTACGGTGGACATGTTTGCCTGAAAAGGAATCTTTGAAATGTTTCATCGTTTTAGAAATATAGTGCTTTCAAATTTGAGACATTTACAGTGGGGCTCAATGGCAGATATTGGCACGTCAAAAAAGCACTTTCACCTAGAAACTCCATTCACACTTTTTATAATTCAGCTTTCTGTGGAGACACATGCTGGAACTTTTTACTTTGAAATGTTTTGTAGTTTCTGAGTTATTTAAGTTAAACGCCCAATGCATTCCCAATGGCAATAGCACAAACTTTGGCATGCTACTAGTCCTACATACTTACACCTAGAAACCCCATTCAAACCTATTTAGGTTCATCTTACGGTGGACATGTTTGCCTGAAAAGGAATCTTTGAAATGTTTCATCGTTTTAGAAATATAGTGCTTTCAAATTTGAGACATTTACAGTGGGGCTCAATGGCAGATATTGGCACGTCAAAAAAGCACTTTCACCTAGAAACTCCATTCACACTTTTTATAATTCAGCTTTCTGTGGAGACACATGCTGGAACTTTTTACTTTGAAATGTTTTGTAGTTTCTGAGTTATTTAAGTTAAACGCCCAATGCATTCCCAATGGCAATAGCACAAACTTTGGCATGCTACTAGTCCTACATACTTACACCTAGAAACCCCATTCAAACCTATTTAGGTTCATCTTACGGTGGACATGTTTGCCTGAAAAGGAATCTTTGAAATGTTTCATCGTTTTAGAAATATAGTGCTTTCAAATTTGAGACATTTACAATGGGGCTCAATGGCAGATATTGGCACGTCAAAAAAGCACTTTCACCTAGAAACTCCATTCACACTTTTTATAATTCAGCTTTCTGTGGAGACACATGCTGGAACTTTTTACTTTGAAATCTTTTGTAGTTTCTGAGTTATTTAAGTTAAACGCCCAATGCATTCCCAATGGCAATAGCACAAACTTTGGCATGCTACTAGTCCTACATACTTAAACCTAGAAACCCCATTCAAACCTATTTAGGTTCATCTTACGGTGGACATGTTTGCCTGAAAAGGAATCTTTGAAATGTTTCATCGTTTTAGAAATATAGTGCTTTCAAATTTGAGACATTTACAATGGGGCTCAATGGCAGATAGTGACACGTCAAAAAAGCACTTTCACCTAGAAACTCCGTTCACACTTTTTATAATTCAGCTTTCTGTGGAGACACATGCTGGAACTTTTTACTTTGAAATGTTTTGTAGTTTCTGAGTTATTTAAGTTAAACGCCCAATGCATTCCCAATGGCAATAGCACAAACTTTGGCATGCTACTAGTCCTACATACTTACACCTAGAAACCCCATTCAAACCTATTTAGGTTCATCTTACGGTGGACATGTTTGCCTGAAAAGGAATCTTTGAAATGTTTCATCGTTTTAGAAATATAGTGCTTTCAAATTTGAGACATTTACAATGGGGCTCAATGGCAGATATTGGCACGTCAAAAAAGCACTTTCACCTAGAAACTCCATTCACACTTTTTATAATTCAGCTTTCTGTGGAGACACATGCTGGAACTTTTTACTTTGAAATGTTTTGTAGTTTCTGAGTTATTTAAGTTAAACGCCCAATGCATTCCCAATGGCAATAGCACAAACTTTGGCATGCTACTAGTCCTACATACTTACACCTAGAAACCCCATTCAAACCTATTTAGGTTCATCTTACGGTGGACATGTTTGCCTGAAAAGGAATCTTTGAAATGTTTCATCGTTTTAGAAATATAGTGCTTTCAAATTTGAGACATTTACAATGGGGCTCAATGGCAGATATTGGCACGTCAAAAAAGCACTTTCACCTAGAAACTCCATTCACACTTTTTATAATTCAGCTTTCTGTGGAGACACATGCTGGAACTTTTTACTTTGAAATGTTTTGTAGTTTCTGAGTTATTTAAGTTAAACGCCCAATGCATTCCCAATGGCAATAGCACAAACTTTGGCATGCTACTAGTCCTACATACTTACACCTAGAAACCCCATTCAAACCTATTTAGGTTCATCTTACGGTGGACATGTTTGCCTGAAAAGGAATCTTTGAAATGTTTCATCGTTTTAGAAATATAGTGCTTTCAAATTTGAGACATTTACAATGGGGCTCAATGGCAGATATTGGCACGTCAAAAAAGCACTTTTACCTAGAAACTCCATTCACACTTTTTATAATTCATCTTTCTGTGGAGACACATGCTGGAACTTTTTACTTTGAAATGTTTTGTAGTTTCTGAGATATTTAAGTTAAACGCCCAATGCATTCCCAATGGCAATAGCACAAACTTTGGCATGCTACTAGTCCTACATACTTACACCTAGAAACCCCATTCAAACCTATTTAGGTTCATCTTACGGTGGACATGTTTGCCTGAAAAGGAATCTTTGAAATGTTTCATCGTTTTAGAAATATAGTGCTTTCAAATTTGAGACATTTACAATGGGGCTCAATGGCAGATTTTGGCAAGTAAAGATTTGAGTGGGGTTTGAACCCACAACCTCCAGATCATGCAGCCAGTGTGCTAAGTCACTGATCTACTTGCTACCTGCCACACCACAGTCTGATGTTCCCTTTGAGTACAACATTGATACAAAAAAAAAAGTACAAAAAAAAAAAAAACAGGAGATTTGTCTATTGTTTCTTTTGCTGTTGTTATGTTCGAATGTTTATGAACCACAATGGAAACAAGTCTCTGGCTCTTCTGTCATTATCTATTCGGCCTTTTAGGAACAGCATGCACAGTGGCTCACTGGGTACAGAGCCTGCCTGGGAATCAGGAGGCTGCAGGTTCAAGTCCTGGCTCTGACATAGTGTCCCAAAATCATGAAAATATGACAAAATATATTATGCCGTCCCAAACCATGGACTATAGTATGTCGTTTTTTCATGATTTTCATCTTTTTTTCAAATCCTCCAAAATCATGAAAAACTACATGCTATAGTATGCCGTCCGAAGCCATGAACTATAGTATGACGTTTTTTCATGATTTTCATCTTTTTTCCAAATAGTCCTTAATCACGAAAAACGACATGCTATAGTAAGCCGTCCGAAAAAAAATTATAACTTTGGCATGCTACTACTCCTACATACTTACACCTAGAATCCCCATTCAAACCTATTTAGGTTCATCTTACGGTGGACATGTTTGCCTGAAAAGGAATCTTTGAAATGTTTCATAGTTTTAGAAATATAGTGCTTTAAATTTGAGAAATTTCTAATGGCAGATAGTGGCATGTCAAAAATTCATTCACCTAGAAACTCCATTCACACTTTTTATAATTCAGCTTTCTGTGGAGACACATGCTGGAACTTTTTACTTTGAAATGTTTTGTAGTTTCTGAGTTATTTAAGTTAAACGCCCAATGCATTCCCAATGGCAATAGCACAAACTTTGGCATGCTACTAGTCCTACATACTTACACCTAGAAACCCCATTCAAACCTATTTAGGTTCATCTTACGGTGGACATGTTTGCCTGAAAAGGAATCTTTGAAATGTTTCATCGTTTTAGAAATATAGTGCTTTCAAATTTGAGACATTTACAATGGGGCTCAATGGCAGATATTGGCACGTCAAAAAAGCACTTTCACCTAGAAACTCCATTCACACTTTTTATAATTCAGCTTTCTGTGGAGACACATGCTGGAACATTTTACTTTGAAATGTTTTGTAGTTTCTGAGTTATTTAAGTTAAACGCCCAATGCATTCCCAATGGCAATAGCACAAACTTTGGCATGCTACTAGTCCTACATACTTACACCTAGAAACCCCATTCAAACCTATTTATGTTCATCTTACGGTGGACATGTTTGCCTGAAAAGGAATCTTTGAAATGTTTCATCGTTTTAGAAATATAGTGCTTTCAAATTTGAGACATTTACAATGGGGCTCAATGGCAGATGTTGGCAAGTAAAGATTTGAGTGGGGTTTGAACCCACAATCTCCAGATCATGCAGCCAGTGTGCTAAGTCACTGATCTACTTGATACCTGCCACACCACAGTCTGATGTTCCCTTTGAGTACAACATTGATACAAAAAAAAAATACAAAAAAAAAAAAAACAGGAGATTTGTCTATTGTTTCTTTTGCTGTTGTTATGTTCGAATGTTTATGAACCACAATGGAAACAAGTCTCTGGCTCCTCTGTCATTATCTATTCGGCCTTTTAAGAACAGCATGCACAGTGGCTCACTGGGTACAGAGCCTGCCTGGGAATCAGGAGGCTGCAGGTTCAAGTCCTGGCTCTGACATAGTGTCCCAAAATCATGAAAATATGACAAAATATATTATGCCGTCCCAAACCATGGACTATAGTATGTCGTTTTTTCATGATTTTCATCTTTTTTTCAAATCCTCCAAAATCATGAAAAACGACATGCTATAGTATGCCGTCCGAAGCCATGAACTATAGTATGACGTTTTTTCATGATTTTCATCTTTTTTTCAAATAGTCCTTAAACACGAAAAACGACATGCTATAGTAAGCCGTCCGAAAAAAATTATAACTTTGGCATGCTACTACTCCTACATACTTACACCTAGAATCCCCATTCAAACCTATTTAGGTTCATCTTACGGTGGACATGTTTGCCTGAAAAGGAATCTTTGAAATGTTTCATCGTTTTAGAAATATAGTGCTTTCAAATTTGAGACATTTACAATGGGGCTCAATGGCAGATTTTGGCAAGTAAAGATTTGAGTGGGGTTTGAACCCACAACCTCCAGATCATGCAGCCAGTGTGCTAAGTCACTGATCTACTTGCTACCTGCCACACCACAGTCTGATGTTCCCTTTGAGTACAACATTGATACAAAAAAAAAATACAAAAAAAAAAAAAAACAGGAGATTTGTCTATTGTTTCTTTTGCTGTTGTTATGTTCGAATGTTTATGAACCACAATGGAAACAAGTCTCTGGCTCTTCTGTCATTATCTATTCTGCCTTTTAAGAACAGCATGCACAGTGGCTCACTGGGTACAGAGCCTGCCTGGGAATCAGGAGGCTGCAGGTTCAAGTCCTGGCTCTGACATAGTGTCCCAAAATCATGAAAATATGACAAAATATATTATGCCGTCCCAAACCATGGACTATAGTATGTCGTTTTTTCATGATTTTCATCTTTTTTTCAAATCCTCCAAAATCATGAAAAACGACATGCTATAGTATGCCGTCCGAAGCCATGAACTATAGTATGACGTTTTTTCATGATTTTCATCTTTTTTCCAAATAGTCCTTAATCACGAAAAACGACATGCTATAGTAAGCCGTCCGAAAAAATTTATAACTTTGGCATGCTACTACTCCTACATACTTACACCTAGAATCCCCATTCAAACCTATTTAGGTTCATCTTACGGTGGACATGTTTGCCTGAAAAGGAATCTTTGAAATGTTTCATAGTTTTAGAAATATAGTGCTTTAAATTTGAGAAATTTCTAATGGCAGATAGTGGCATGTCAAAAATTCATTCACCTAGAAACTCCATTCACACTTTTTATAATTCAGCTTTCTGTGGAGACACATGCTGGAACTTTTTACTTTGAAATGTTTTGTAGTTTCTGAGTTATTTAAGTTAAACGCCCAATGCATTCCCAATGGCAATAGCACAAACTTTGGCATGCTACTAGTCCTACATACTTACACCTAGAAACCCCATTCAAACCTATTTATGTTCATCTTACGGTGGACATGTTTGCCTGAAAAGGAATCTTTGAAATGTTTCATCGTTTTAGAAATATAGTGCTTTCAAATTTGAGACATTTACAATGGGGCTCAATGGCAGATGTTGGCAAGTAAAGATTTGAGTGGGGTTTGAACCCACAATCTCCAGATCATGCAGCCAGTGTGCTAAGTCACTGATCTACTTGATACCTGCCACACCACAGTCTGATGTTCCCTTTGAGTACAACATTGATACAAAAAAATAAAAATAAAAATAAAAAAACAGGAGATTTGTCTATTGTTTCTTTTGCTGTTGTTATGTTCGAATGTTTATGAACCACAATGGAAACAAGTCTCTGGCTCCTCTGTCATTATCTATTCGGCCTTTTAAGAACAGCATGCACAGTGGCTCACTGGGTACAGAGCCTGCCTGGGAATCAGGAGGCTGCAGGTTCAAGTCCTGGCTCTGACATAGTGTCCCAAAATCATGAAAATATGACAAAATATATTATGCCGTCCCAAACCATGGACTATAGTATGTCGTTTTTTCATGATTTTCATCTTTTTTTCAAATCCTCCAAAATCATGAAAAACGACATGCTATAGTATGCCGTCCGAAGCCATGAACTATAGTATGACGTTTTTTCATGATTTTCATCTTTTTTCCAAATAGTCCTTAATCACGAAAAACGACATGCTATAGTAAGCCGTCCGAAAAAATTTATAACTTTGGCATGCTACTACTCCTACATACTTACACCTAGAATCCCCATTCAAACCTATTTAGGTTCATCTTACGGTGGACATGTTTGCCTGAAAAGGAATCTTTGAAATGTTTCATAGTTTTAGAAATATAGTGCTTTAAATTTGAGAAATTTCTAATGGCAGATAGTGGCATGTCAAAAATTCATTCACCTAGAAACTCCATTCACACTTTTTATAATTCAGCTTTCTGTGGAGACACATGCTGGAACTTTTTACTTTGAAATGTTTTGTAGTTTCTGAGTTATTTAAGTTAAACGCCCAATGCATTCCCAATGGCAATAGCACAAACTTTGGCATGCTACTAGTCCTACATACTTACACCTAGAAACCCCATTCAAACCTATTTAGGTTCATCTTACGGTGGACATGTTTGCCTGAAAAGGAATCTTTGAAATGTTTCATCGTTTTAGAAATATAGTGCTTTCAAATTTGAGACATTTACAATGGGGCTCAATGGCAGATTTTGGCAAGTAAAGATTTGAGTGGGGTTTGAACCCACAACCTCCAGATCATGCAGCCAGTGTGCTAAGTCACTGATCTACTTGCTACCTGCCACACCACAGTCTGATGTTCCCTTTGAGTACAACATTGATACAAAAAAAAAATACAAAAAAAAAAAAAAACAGGAGATTTGTCTATTGTTTCTTTTGCTGTTGTTATGTTCGAATGTTTATGAACCACAATGGAAACAAGTCTCTGGCTCTTCTGTCATTATCTATTCTGCCTTTTAAGAACAGCATGCACAGTGGCTCACTGGGTACAGAGCCTGCCTGGGAATCAGGAGGCTGCAGGTTCAAGTCCTGGCTCTGACATAGTGTCCCAAAATCATGAAAATATGACAAAATATATTATGCCGTCCCAAACCATGGACTATAGTATGTCGTTTTTTCATGATTTTCATCTTTTTTTCAAATCCTCCAAAATCATGAAAAACGACATGCTATAGTATGCCGTCCGAAGCCATGAACTATAGTATGACGTTTTTTCATGATTTTCATCTTTTTTCCAAATAGTCCTTAATCACGAAAAACGACATGCTATAGTAAGCCGTCCGAAAAAATTTATAACTTTGGCATGCTACTACTCCTACATACTTACACCTAGAATCCCCATTCAAACCTATTTAGGTTCATCTTACGGTGGACATGTTTGCCTGAAAAGGAATCTTTGAAATGTTTCATAGTTTTAGAAATATAGTGCTTTAAATTTGAGAAATTTCTAATGGCAGATAGTGGCATGTCAAAAATTCATTCACCTAGAAACTCCATTCACACTTTTTATAATTCAGCTTTCTGTGGAGACACATGCTGGAACTTTTTACTTTGAAATGTTTTGTAGTTTCTGAGTTATTTAAGTTAAACGCCCAATGCATTCCCAATGGCAATAGCACAAACTTTGGCATGCTACTAGTCCTACATACTTACACCTAGAAACCCCATTCAAACCTATTTATGTTCATCTTACGGTGGACATGTTTGCCTGAAAAGGAATCTTTGAAATGTTTCATCGTTTTAGAAATATAGTGCTTTCAAATTTGAGACATTTACAATGGGGCTCAATGGCAGATGTTGGCAAGTAAAGATTTGAGTGGGGTTTGAACCCACAATCTCCAGATCATGCAGCCAGTGTGCTAAGTCACTGATCTACTTGATACCTGCCACACCACAGTCTGATGTTCCCTTTGAGTACAACATTGATACAAAAAAATAAAATAAAAAATAAAAAAACAGGAGATTTGTCTATTGTTTCTTTTGCTGTTGTTATGTTCGAATGTTTATGAACCACAATGGAAACAAGTCTCTGGCTCCTCTGTCATTATCTATTCGGCCTTTTAAGAACAGCATGCACAGTGGCTCACTGGGTACAGAGCCTGCCTGGGAATCAGGAGGCTGCAGGTTCAAGTCCTGGCTCTGACATAGTGTCCCAAAATCATGAAAATATGACAAAATATATTATGCCGTCCCAAACCATGGACTATAGTATGTCGTTTTTTCATGATTTTCATCTTTTTTTCAAATCCTCCAAAATCATGAAAAACGACATGCTATAGTATGCCGTCCGAAGCCATGAACTATAGTATGACGTTTTTTCATGATTTTCATCTTTTTTCCAAATAGTCCTTAATCACGAAAAACGACATGCTATAGTAAGCCGTCCGAAAAAATTTATAACTTTGGCATGCTACTACTCCTACATACTTACACCTAGAATCCCCATTCAAACCTATTTAGGTTCATCTTACGGTGGACATGTTTGCCTGAAAAGGAATCTTTGAAATGTTTCATAGTTTTAGAAATATAGTGCTTTAAATTTGAGAAATTTCTAATGGCAGATAGTGGCATGTCAAAAATTCATTCACCTAGAAACTCCATTCACACTTTTTATAATTCAGCTTTCTGTGGAGACACATGCTGGAACTTTTTACTTTGAAATGTTTTGTAGTTTCTGAGTTATTTAAGTTAAACGCCCAATGCATTCCCAATGGCAATAGCACAAACTTTGGCATGCTACTAGTCCTACATACTTACACCTAGAAACCCCATTCAAACCTATTTAGGTTCATCTTACGGTGGACATGTTTGCCTGAAAAGGAATCTTTGAAATGTTTCATCGTTTTAGAAATATAGTGCTTTCAAATTTGAGACATTTACAATGGGGCTCAATGGCAGATTTTGGCAAGTAAAGATTTGAGTGGGGTTTGAACCCACAACCTCCAGATCATGCAGCCAGTGTGCTAAGTCACTGATCTACTTGCTACCTGCCACACCACAGTCTGATGTTCCCTTTGAGTACAACATTGATACAAAAAAAAAATACAAAAAAAAAAAAAAACAGGAGATTTGTCTATTGTTTCTTTTGCTGTTGTTATGTTCGAATGTTTATGAACCACAATGGAAACAAGTCTCTGGCTCTTCTGTCATTATCTATTCTGCCTTTTAAGAACAGCATGCACAGTGGCTCACTGGGTACAGAGCCTGCCTGGGAATCAGGAGGCTGCAGGTTCAAGTCCTGGCTCTGACATAGTGTCCCAAAATCATGAAAATATGACAAAATATATTATGCCGTCCCAAACCATGGACTATAGTATGTCGTTTTTTCATGATTTTCATCTTTTTTTCAAATCCTCCAAAATCATGAAAAACGACATGCTATAGTATGCCGTCCGAAGCCATGAACTATAGTATGACGTTTTTTCATGATTTTCATCTTTTTTCCAAATAGTCCTTAATCACGAAAAACGACATGCTATAGTAAGCCGTCCGAAAAAATTTATAACTTTGGCATGCTACTACTCCTACATACTTACACCTAGAATCCCCATTCAAAACCTATTTAGGTTCATCTTACGGTGGACATGTTTGCCTGAAAAGGAATCTTTGAAATGTTTCATAGTTTTAGAAATATAGTGCTTTAAATTTGAGAAATTTCTAATGGCAGATAGTGGCATGTCAAAAATTCATTCACCTAGAAACTCCATTCACACTTTTTATAATTCAGCTTTCTGTGGAGACACATGCTGGAACTTTTTACTTTGAAATGTTTTGTAGTTTCTGAGTTATTTAAGTTAAACGCCCAATGCATTCCCAATGGCAATAGCACAAACTTTGGCATGCTACTAGTCCTACATACTTACACCTAGAAACCCCATTCAAACCTATTTATGTTCATCTTACGGTGGACATGTTTGCCTGAAAAGGAATCTTTGAAATGTTTCATCGTTTTAGAAATATAGTGCTTTCAAATTTGAGACATTTACAATGGGGCTCAATGGCAGATGTTGGCAAGTAAAGATTTGAGTGGGGTTTGAACCCACAATCTCCAGATCATGCAGCCAGTGTGCTAAGTCACTGATCTACTTGATACCTGCCACACCACAGTCTGATGTTCCCTTTGAGTACAACATTGATACAAAAAAAAAAAAAAAAAAAAACAGGAGATTTGTCTATTGTTTCTTTTGCTGTTGTTATGTTCGAATGTTTATGAACCACAATGGAAACAAGTCTCTGGCTCCTCTGTCATTATCTATTCGGCCTTTTAAGAACAGCATGCACAGTGGCTCACTGGGTACAGAGCCTGCCTGGGAATCAGGAGGCTGCAGGTTCAAGTCCTGGCTCTGACATAGTGTCCCAAAATCATGAAAATATGACAAAATATATTATGCCGTCCCAAACCATGGACTATAGTATGTCGTTTTTTCATGATTTTCATCTTTTTTTCAAATCCTCCAAAATCATGAAAAACGACATGCTATAGTATGCCGTCCGAAGCCATGAACTATAGTATGACGTTTTTTCATGATTTTCATCTTTTTTCCAAATAGTCCTTAATCACGAAAAACGACATGCTATAGTAAGCCGTCCGAAAAAATGTATAACTTTGGCATGCTACTACTCCTACATACTTACACCTAGAATCCCCATTCAAACCTATTTAGGTTCATCTTACGGTGGACATGTTTGCCTGAAAAGGAATCTTTGAAATGTTTCATAGTTTTAGAAATATAGTGCTTTAAATTTGAGAAATTTCTAATGGCAGATAGTGGCATGTCAAAAATTCATTCACCTAGAAACTCCATTCACACTTTTTATAATTCAGCTTTCTGTGGAGACACATGCTGGAACTTTTTACTTTGAAATGTTTTGTAGTTTCTGAGTTATTTAAGTTAAACGCCCAATGCATTCCCAATGGCAATAGCACAAACTTTGGCATGCTACTAGTCCTACATACTTACACCTAGAAACCCCATTCAAACCTATTTATGTTCATCTTACGGTGGACATGTTTGCCTGAAAAGGAATCTTTGAAATGTTTCATCGTTTTAGAAATATAGTGCTTTCAAATTTGAGACATTTACAATGGGGCTCAATGGCAGATGTTGGCAAGTAAAGATTTGAGTGGGGTTTGAACCCACAATCTCCAGATCATGCAGCCAGTGTGCTAAGTCACTGATCTACTTGATACCTGCCACACCACAGTCTGATGTTCCCTTTGAGTACAACATTGATACAAAAAAATAAAAATAAAAATAAAAAAACAGGAGATTTGTCTATTGTTTCTTTTGCTGTTGTTATGTTCGAATGTTTATGAACCACAATGGAAACAAGTCTCTGGCTCCTCTGTCATTATCTATTCGGCCTTTTAAGAACAGCATGCACAGTGGCTCACTGGGTACAGAGCCTGCCTGGGAATCAGGAGGCTGCAGGTTCAAGTCCTGGCTCTGACATAGTGTCCCAAAATCATGAAAACATGACAAAATATATTATGCCGTCCCAAACCATGGACTATAGTATGTCGTTTTTTCATGATTTTCATCTTTTTTTCAAATCCTCCAAAATCATGAAAAACGACATGCTATAGTAAGCCGTCCGAAAAAAATTATAACTTTGGCATGCTACTAGTCCTACATACTTACACCTAGAAGAGTTCCAGACCCACAGGAACGCACCCAGGGTGCCGGCCCGATTCCGCTGAGCCGTCCACGTCCGAAACGGTTGAGAAATGATAGAGTTACCGTGTGGGGTCCCTCTACTGTACCCTCTACTGTACTGTCACTGTACTATACTGGCACACCCAAAATCACCATATATACAGTTAATATGTGTGTGTGTGTTTGTGTGTGTTAGGTTGCGCACAGGTGGTGAGAAACAACCGTGCTGTTTTCGTGCTCAGACGCACCCAGCCACCCAGCCAGCCAGCCACCCACCCAGCCAGCCAGCCACCCACACACATAGTCACTTAAGGAAGTGGTTGCACCACTTAAAAATGTGAATGGAGTTTCTAGGAGGAAGTGATTTGTTTTACTTCAATGTCCTTTCTTTACCAACTGCACCATCACTACCTTAGCCTGACTGAGTGAGATTTCCGTGCGCTTTTATCTTCTTCTTTCTTCAAAGTAAAGTTTCAGAGTAAAGACCAGAGTGGGATTTGAACCCACAACATCTGGATCAGGTGGACAGCCACTTAACACATTGAGCTACCAGGCTGTCTGTGTTCTGTCATGGTTTCTCCTCTGTATTATGTGATCAAAATCCATGATAACACTTAAAAGCACTATTAAAGACACCTTCGATGCACAGCAAACATCATTAAAATACTCATGATTCCAATGCCCCATTTGAAAAGTGACACCAAGAAGAACAACTTACAACTTAAAATCACAGAGGGCTCAGTGGCACCCTTGTTAAGACGACATCCATGTGAGCCAGAGGTTGTGAGTTCAAATCGAGCTGAGTTCCTCCTACTTTCACTCTGCAGCATGTTTTGGAGAATAACATCCAGAAGAACACTAAGTTCCAGCATGTGTCTCCACAGTAAGCTGAATTATAAAAAATGTGAATGGAGTTTCTAGGAGGAAGTGATTTTTTTTACTTCAATGTCCTTTCAATGTCCTTTCTTTACCAACGAAAAAGTGTGACGAAAAAGCGTGACCAAAAAGTGTGACCAAAAAGTGTGATAAAACTACAGGATAAAATTACATGTTAAAACTACATGATAAAACTACAGGATAAAACTACATGATAAAACTACAGGATAAAACTACAGGATAAAACTACATGATAAAATTACATGTTAAAACTACATGATAAAACTACAGGATAAAACTACAGGATAAAACTACAGGATAAAACTACATGATAAAACTACAGGATAAAACTACATGATAAAACTACATGATAAAACTACAGGATAAAACTACATGATAAAACTACAGGATAAAACTGCATGATAAAACTACATGATAAAACTACATGATAAAACTACAGGATAAAACTACATGATAAAACTACAGGATAAAACTACATGATAAAACTACAGGCTAAAACTACATGATAGTTTTATCCTATAGTCATAGTTTTATACTGTAGTTTTATCACGTAGTTTTATCCTATAGTTGTATCCTATAGTTTTATCCTGTAGTTTTATCCTATAGTTTTAATAGCGTTTTATTAGAGTTTTATCCTATAGTTTTATTAGAGTTTTATCCTATAGTTTTATTAGAGTTTTATCCTGTAGTTTTATCCTGTAGTCATAGTTTTATCCTGTCGTTTTATCCTATAGTTGTATCCTGTAGTTTTATCCTGTAATTTCATCCTGTAGTTTTATCCTATAGTTTTATCCTGTAGTCATAGTTTTATCTTGTAGTTTTATCCTATAGTCATAGTTTTATCCTATAGTTTTATCCTGTAGTTTTATCCTGTAGTTATATCCTATAGTTTTATCCTATAGTTTTATCCTGTAGTGTTATCCTATAGTTTTATCCTATAGTTTTATCCTGTAGTTTTATCCTATAGTTTTATCCTGTGGTTTTATCCTATAGTTTTATCCTGTAGTTTTATCCTATAGTTTTATCCTATAGTTTTATCCTGTAGTTTTATCCTATAGTTTTATCCTGTAGTTTTATCCTATAGTTTTGTCCTGTAGTTTTATCCTGTAGTTGTATCCTGTAGTTTTATCCTATAGTTTTATCCTGTAGTTTTATCCTGTAGTTGTATCCTGTAGTTTTATCCTATAGTCATAGTTTTATCCTGTAGTTTTATCCTATAGTTTTATCCTGTAGTTTTATCCTATAGTTTTACACACACACACACACACACACACACACACACACACACACACACACACACACACACACACACACACACACACACACACAGAGTGCAAAACCGACACTCTCCCCATGCCTTCGGCCTGGTGGAGACAAAAACACAAAATAGCATAGTACTATAACGTTTACATATAACACAGCAAAGATGGCACATCGGCAGTGAAATTCGGAACAGCGCCACAGCGCATTGACACCGTTGTGGCCAGAAATGTCATTACGTCCGTAGTGGTTCAGCACAACCATAAAGAATCCCCGGCGGCCGGAGGTGGTATCAACGTCGTATGAACGTAATATAGACGTCTTTTTGCAACGGACTGTGAGTACGACTTTTGTCAGGTCGTATCGACGACGTTGTAGGGACGTCGTATGGACGTCTGGCTGGGACGGAGACCTGGACGTCGTGTTGTACGTTTTGGGGTTGGTTTAGAGAGAGGTCTGTTTGACGTCGTATGGACGTCGTATGGACGTCCCGTTGGTTAGGTGCTCAGGACGTCGTTATGTACGTTTTGGGGTTGGTGTTTACAGAGAGGTCTGTTTGACGTCGTATGGACGTCCCGCTGGTTATGCGCTCCCTACTCATGCAGTTATGTGCTCACTTCTCAGTGAGGTAGTTGGAAAGATGTCACTGAATTAATCCAAGGTTTGTCATATTATGATTTAAAGTAGGCATCAACTTTAGCTGGTAAATCAGTGTGTGCAGAGTGAGAAGCATTACTGCTCTGCAACCTCTGCTGATTAAATTGATATGACCTAGATAGCCTATGTCATATGCGCATCTGACTGGCAATATAATTAGTTATTTGGCAACACCTGTGTGAAATACCAATAGTATAATTTATAAAATGCTTTCATATAGCCTTAGAATAAGCTTTTTCTTTTTTTTGGGTGGCCATCTACAGGCCGGCTATATGTACTACAGCTGTATCTTGAAAATGGAGCAGTTTGCCGGTCGCTAGTTTTTTATTCCTAGGATAGCTCAGGTTTAGGAGCGCTCGTTTTACCACTCTTCTACTACCGTGGATTTTATAATAGTTTTTGGATTAAGGTTGGTGAGGGGTACGTTAATACTAGTAGGCATAAACACTTGTGTGCGGTCCAAAACACAGCCCAGCGCTTCCTACTCCACTGACAACCAATCACAGCGCTCCAAATTCCCTCCCATCATAGGAATAAAAAACTCGCTTACCGGTCTTGTGTAGACATCGTACATAATTAACATAACCGCAATGTAGACGCAGTAAAGTTTTATATCGTTCACAAACTTAGGCGGGGAACAGCCCGCGACGTCCTCGTGTAGTGAGGCCCTAAATGTCGTTGTGCAGCAACTTGAATTGTAGATTTTAGTTTTTATTGAAAATGAAAGTTTGTGATGCCAAAAATAAGGGACAGGTACGTGGTGACATAACCTAGGCCTGACATTTTAAATCAACACCAATACAACAGTTATAAGTTGATTATTTATTATGCTACTGACTGAAAGTGTGGACTGGTGGGATTTGAACATGGAACCTCTGTCATGAGTGTTATTCGTCCACTCCACTATCTCATATAGGCTCTCACAGGCTCATTCGTTTTTTTGTATTTTATTGCAAATTCCAAAAAGTTTGAACTTGGAATCTGTGCTGCAGAGTCTGCACAGATTCCAAGTCCATAGAACTGTACTATACTAGGGTAGGTACCCTCACAAAAAACATGCAGTAATCCTGCATGGTCTCTAAACTGCCTCCCCCTTGGAATAACGTGTTCCTTCCACGCGCTACGTCCAACCAGGGAAACTCCCCCCTGTCATGTGTAAAGGAGTGACTCGGAATCTCATGCATGAAGGAAGTATGAGTTCAAGTCCGTTGCTCTCCCCAGGTTGGCGGGGGGGGTGTATCGAGCCCAGGATCACATTAGATAATTGACACAGGGGTGAAAAATGGGTTGCAAAATTGTGGGATAAAAAATATATATATAAAAAAAAAGAACTGTACTACCTTTCAACGTTTTTAAAGCAAATAAACATCATACTGGCCCAGACAAAGACATCACACAAATATCAACCTTTTTAAAAGTTTTTATTTGGGAAAAGGTAGAGAGACATTTCCCTGAACTTGGTCCTGAGAGTTTAGAGAACACAGAAGTCATCAAGAAATATGATCCTCACACAAACAAACAACTAGACTCCTTACATGGCCCTTGGTCTTTCTACTCAACAAGTACCTAGGGTTGTGTGTGTGTGTGTGTGTGCTATACTGTACATAGCAACTACAACCCAAAAATGGGTTCCCGTCTGGAAAGGTAAAACCCAAAAAGGGGTTCCCATCCTTAATGCGTTAATGGTCCCATTCCTTAACGGTTCCCTTTAACGTTTCCTACGGGGTCCTAAATGGGCTTTTCTGCTTCTGTGCCTGAATTTGAATGACCCTTTATGTGATCATGATGATTATGTGGATTTTTCTTTCCCTTTACATCATTGTTAATGTGTGCCGTGGTGGACAGTAACAAAGTACTGTACTTAATTGTATCTGTACTTCACTTATAAGTAATTGTACTTTGGATGTGTGTACTGTATTGTGGTAGGGTTAAATGTCGTCTGTTATATGTTGTATATGTTATATCATCATACTATAATTAACCAAATGTCTGAATGTGTGTCTGTGAGTCACTGTAACTGCCGTAGCTCCTCACTGCCTGCACCAGTCGCTCCCACTTTTCACACAGGCATTGACCATAATAATATGGAGGTCTTAACGAAGCCCTTTTTCCAATTTAACACATGATACATTAATAATGAATTTATTAGTGAATTAAAAATGCGAAAACGCACCCAGGGCGCAGTACCCCCCTTGGCCACAGGACGGCAAGTATTTCACAACGGGTAAGGGCTAGTGTTATATACATGTTATATGTTTTTCAAATTTCATGTGAAAAATGAAAATAAAATAATTGAAAGAAAGAAAGTCGTTAATTCAATATATGTTTTGTAAGGGGGGGGGGATAAAAAAAAAGTACATTGTTACTGTCCACCTCAGATTAACACCCTGAACACCCGGGTTATTTAATCCATTAAATCATACCACCCAGCGATTTATAGCAGCGGAGCACTTTTACCGACGGACCGGATGTTATCCCGGATGTGGCTGAAGCAGCTACTGTAGATGTAGCCGAAACACTCTAGAGGCGATCGACAACAACGGGTGGTATGATTCATTCTACCGCGACTAGCGACGGGACCGCGGTGGGCCGTCTAACACATAATCTTTGCTTAGAATTGGACGGAATGATTTAGTTCAAGAGTTATTAAAGTTTTAAGATTTTCGGTCTCGTCGGCTAAACAGGGGGGGAACATTTTCGATGACGTCCCACTGTTGCGCAACAGTGGGACTCCACAGACGCTCCCAGCCTGTGGAGTGATGCGATCGGTTTTGATATCAATAATCTCCGTCCTTTTGATCAATCTTCGTCCTGGGCGCTGGCCGTTAGTAATTGAAAAGGCGGAGAACTTCGTCCTGTGCGCTCAGGGTGTTAATACCCTCCGTTCTTCTGTCCATCCGTACATCCATCATTTCTCTTCATATCCCAGGAGGATGAGAGTCTGTTTCAGAGCCACCTCCTCCACAAAGCTGGCATCTACGTTCTCCTGCTCCTCAAATGGGTTCAACGCTGACAGAGAAAGAGACAGACAGACAATATATTTAACCTCAACCAAAACCCTAACCAAGCAGGAAAATGCCAATCCACAAGTAGTATCGCACGCACACACACACACACACACACACACACACACACACACACACACACACACACACACACGCACACACGCACGCACGCTACCTTGCTCCTCCACGTCAGTGAGGATCTTGGTTAGGTAGCTCAGAGGAAGGAACTCCGGTCTGAATCCTGGCTTGTCTCTTCCTGCGAATGCAGAACCCTGGAGAACACACACACAGGTTAAACACACTGCATTCTGGACTGAGGATCGACTCTCATAACCTTGTCCTGGTTCTAACTGGTCCTGGTTAATTTTACTCGTTTAAAACATTTACCCGTAATCGATGCAAGTGTGGAGACAGTACTTTCTGGAGAGAGTACAGTACAGTACACATACGCTTACACACTATAGTGTCACACATGAGTAGCAAAAAATAGCAGATCTACAACCTCAAATTGAGACGTGTTTTGCGCTCACAGATCTGCTATTGTTTTGCTATTTTAGAAGTTGAATCCTGAAAAGTAAAGGTTTCAGACATATTATGTCCGAAAGGATGAGGTTTGCACCCGACGAACAACGATATTGTCGATGTCGGGTGGAAACCTCATTATGTCCACTTTTCAAGATTCAAATTCAAAATGATCAAAAGTGGCAGATCTGCAAGCTCGAAAAATATTTTTGTTTTTCGCTGTAGTGCAATCACATTATGGCATTAATTTACGAAAAAACACAAAAAATTAGAATATAAGAATACAAGAGGTTTCTGCCTACTTCACTAGTATGTCAAATGCCGAAAATAGTCGATCAAAAACCTCACAACAAGGTGCCGGCATAACTCGTAACCTTTAGATATCGTTGCCGTCAGGCTGAAGCCTTGTATCTCCATTTAGTTTTTTCTTTTTATGTAAATGAATGCCCTACTTCTTCAAAGTAAAAGAGAGTCATGGGCAAAAGCAGAAAATTGCCGACATACAAGCTAGCTCAATCTGATCTTCATAGATTCTGAAAATATTTTACACTGACCTGATCAGTCGTCGACAAAAAGACTGACTCACTTTGGAGTGAGTCAGTCTTTTTACTCACTTGAGTGCTTGTGTACGTGCGTGCGTGCGTGCGTGCGTGCGTACGTGTGTGTGTGTGTGTGTTTCATCATACCTTATTCCTGTTCCGTTTCTCCAGCAGCATTCTGACGTAATCCCTGGAGATGAAAGCCGAACTGACAGGATGGTCCCACAACTGGTACACTTTCTGTTCCATAGTCTGCACACGCGCACACACACACACACACACACACACACACACACACACACACACACACACACACACACACACACACACACACACACACACACACACACACACACACACACACACACACACACACACACACACACACACACACACACACACACACACACACACACACACACAGAATCAACTGACTTGCTAATGTTACTGCTGCCGAATTAGTTACATTTTCGCTAGATACAGACTGTAACAAATATGAGTGACTGACTGTCGATACAGACTAGAGACACCTCCCCGACAATATCGCTGAGACAGTTTGTTTATTTTTAGACCACAATTCTTATATGAGACGATTTTAAGATGACCCATGTTATTCTCCATAGAGAAATTACTTCCACAAACCAGGGGATGAGCGAGTGACGTCAGGACACAGGTATGCACGGCTATCCCATTTCACTTGCAAACATTGTAGTAGGTGGCGCTATGACAAAACCATACCTTTATTCTACCACTGAGGAAGTTGTAGAGTGTGCGGAACATAATACAGCAAAACTCTTCACACTTCCCTGATCTTTCCCTGAAACTTCCCTGAAAAGTCAGTTTCCACCCCTATATTCTGGCCTGTACCATTTCACAACCTGGCAAATGTCACACTTTCTCCATGAAAAGGTTAGGATTTCCCACTGATTTGCCCATGAATTGCCAATTATATGGCAGGCCTTTTGAAATTCTCTATTAAATTCTCTATTAATTAAGAATTATCTAATTATCTGTAGACATAAATACGCCTCATTGGCCAATGGGGCCATGCACGTCATGCAGTTTTTTAATTTGAATCCGGAAAAGTAACAGTTTTGAAGATATGAGGTTTATTTTTAGTATTTTTGGTATACTATATATAGTTATTTAACCACATATCCTGCCTATATCATAACATAACTACATGTCTGACATTTTGAACAAACCAAAATTGTCTATTAAATCTGCTTCAATAATACTGAATACGTGCGGCTCTCCCAACAAAATATGGCCGCCGTGATGACCACATTACTCCAATGAACCGCAACAGTGGCCAACGAGATATCCAAGTATATTTATATATCTACAGTTTGGTGTGGAACACTGTCGACTCAACTCATCAGTGTTTTGACATTAACCGTAGAACCACACAAACATTAAATTACATCTGGTCGAATCTGAAAAGGGGACAACGTCAATGAAGCACTGAAATACAGTTGGAGGCCATCGATATTGTCCTTTTCTTTTTGCTGAGGTTTGCGTGATCTGCGCAAAAGGACAGTTAACCCATTTTGGGCGGGAACCCCTTTTTGTGTTTTAAACATTGTTATAATTTAGCTATTGAAAAATAGCAGATCTACAAGCTCATAGCGCGCCACTCGGTGGCGCGCTATGAGCTTGTAGGTCTGCTATTTTTGAAAAATCGTGGAAAGACCATGAGTGATTGTTGGATGTGATTAGGACAGGAAGGGGCGAGCAGGACTTATATTCATCTCTTTGACAACCCATCAAACAGACGGGACCCTGGGGGGTACCGCCCGCTTCGCCCAGCATAGATGCAAACGTTGAGCAAGACTTTGAACAATGGTGGACATTGGACAAACAAGCCACTCCTGTGAGAGTCACTGACAGATACAGAATCTAATGCCAGACAGAATAAAGAGTTGGCTCAGAGAGTCAGAACTCACTGCAAAAGCAGAAGAAACTGGAGCACAATAGAGTGCTACGGTACATAACAGGAAAGTGTTTTTTTGTGGGACAGCCTGGAAGTTCTACAATATGGGCACTCTGGGTGTTTGATGAATGAACCTTGTATTTTCTAACACTGGCCCCCAACTGGGCATGTGTTTTTTCCTCTCTCTCTCTCTCTCTCTCTCTCTGTGTGTGGGGATAGAAGGCACATAGGGGAGCCCAAAAAAACACAAACTAATGGGAAAAGTTGAAATTCATGGTGAAGGACATTTAAGAAAATAGCATGGGGAATTTGGTGGAACGAGTAATAATGAGCTAAATTGGATGTTGTTCAGTGTTGTTTGGCCTGGAAGGGATGCAAATACAATGGATATTTGTGCTCATAATGGCTAATATGGCATTAAACAGTGGGGGGGGGGGGATCTGGAAAAAATGTAAATTATCATCAACACTGATGATAGTGCTGTCAAAGAAGTCTATGACACTATTGTAAGCGACACTGTAACTTTAGGTTCTCCTCAATAACTTTTACTTAGGTCTCTCAGGTAAGTAGAACTAAACAGTCCAACACAGACGTAAACAATGGAATGAATGAATCAAAGGTTGGCTTAGTTTTACTCTTCTCTTACACCATCTATGAAATCTATGTCTATTGATCTGCAATGCAATTTTATATAGTATAGCAGGGGTCTTCAACATTTCTTCAGGCCAAGGACCCTTTAGCTGAGAGAGAGAGAGAGAGATGAAGCAGGGACCCCCTACTACATATTGCATAAAATTGTATTGCACTTATTTTCTGATCCAATGTAGTTATTATTTAGTTTATCAAATGTGATTATGAATGTATAGTACATTTTATCTATGGACAATGAATCTATGAATATTATTATAGTGTTATTGGGCTGTCAGTGGCTTAGGGGGATTTCCCAGCATGCCTCTAGGCACACATAAATCATTATTGTTGTTTTAATGGGTTATTGTGTTGTTATTTACTAAGGGAATGTTAATGTTTGATTAATGTCATTGGATGATGTTAATGAAACCATTTATTTTCATGTGTGTTTTTTTGGGTGACACCATGATGGAGCAGAGTAACCACAAGGAGAACCCTCCCTTCTGGGCCTCGTGTTGGTTTGGGTGCGTGATGCCAGGTTTCCATTTAGAAATAAAACATTTCATTAACCACTCAAGCCCTACATACTTTGTGCGACAATTAGAAAAGTAGCTGATCTACAAGCAAGACTGTTTTTGGTTTGTTTTCTGGTTCAGCCATGATACTGACATGATACTGACCATGATACCGATATGATACTGACCATGATACTGACCATGATACCGATATGATACTGACCATGATACTGACCATGATACCGATATGATACTGACCATGATACTGACCATGATACCGATATGATACTGACCATGATACTGACCATGATACCGATATGATACTGACCATGATACTGACCATTATACCGATATGATACTGACCATGAAACTGACCATGATAGTGACATGATATCGACCAGGATACTGACATGATACTGGCATGATACTGACCATGATACCGATATGAAACTGACCATGATACTGACCATGATACTAAAAAGGGTATCTTTGAAAAACAAAGAAAAGGTCCCGCACACTGTCAGACAGTTGCCAAAAGGTTGCTCTTTATTAGGTCGACGTTCATTAGACATTCATCAGGACAGACAGATTGTCTGTCCTAATGAAGGTCTAATCGACCATTTGGGGTCAAAACGTTGTCATCCTAACTTAAATAAAAATACCTTGGGAGCTGCTAAACAGTGTGAGGACTACATCTCCTTTTCCTGTACGTATCTTTTTGTTCAGCACCTGAAAGTTTTTTTAGAGATGTGCGTACTTTCTTTTGGATTCACTTAGTTTCCACCACTGACCTCAGGTAGTCTCTTCAGAATGCTGAACTTCAGTTTCTCATTGGCATCACTGTTGTCCAGATCTGAGCAGAGAGGAGGAGGAGGAGGGAGAACATACAGTACACGTGGTAGAGGAAAAGGGATAAAGACAAAGAAAGAAGTGCAGGGAAATGGAGGGATTGGGGAAGAAAGAGAGAAGAGAGGGGGGTATAGGGATAGAGGCAGAACAAATGACACTTTAATGACAGAAGTAAATCATCTTTGCTTGTGTTCTCTTTGAACTCGTGTGTGTGCATTAATTAGCAAACACTTTGAAGGTGATATGGAGATAGAAATGTGAGATTTTGCATGTGGAATGGCTCCCCTCTGCAGGTTCTCACTATAGGCGTGCAAGCTGGGAGGTGAGAAGGTTACATTTGACACATTTGCATGTATTTGTGTGTGGTGGTGTTCTGCACAGACGGTACAGTAGGTGACCAATAAAGGAAAAAACATTTTATAACATGAAGGTTGCATGCGTTCGTGCGGGCGTGTGAGAGTGTGTGTGTGTGTGTGTGTGTGTGTGCATTTGGTTTAAAATGTTTAATTTCCCACATACTGTACACACACACTGACTGACTGACACTCACATCCTGATTTACAGTATATTTTTAGACTGATAGATATTTCATTCTTCATAGATCCTATACAGCCCAGGGGAGGGGAAATGCTGCATAAACCATCTCACTTCAAAGTCATAAACTTCCTCCATACTTCCCTCCACACTGTTTAAAAGGAATCTTTCATCTCCACACACAGTATATTAATGAAAATATCCACGCTGTCGGGCGGAAACCTCTTATCTGGGGCCGTGGGGGGGAGACGAGGGGGGGGGGGGGGGGGGTTGGTCACTTAACGTACTGTATCTGCTTTGCTTTTTTGGTGTTGTACTTTTAACTCATGCCTTTTTTAACTTATAGCTATTGCCTTTTTCTACTGCATTTACTGATGTAATGTATTTTTATATGTTCAATTTGTTCATCATGCTCTTTTTATTCTGTATGTATGTTTTGCACTGGAGCTGTTGGACAAAACAAATTTCCTTCGGGATCAATAAAGTATCTATCTATCTATCTATCTATCTACAGTATCTATCTATCTATCTATCTATCTATCTACAGTATCTATCTATCTATCTATCTACAGTATCTATCTATCTATCTATATATCTATCTACAGTATCTATCTATCTATCTATATATCTATCTACATATTCTAACGTATGTTTTTCTTTTTCGTAAATTAACGCCCTGCTACGTCTGCTATTTTTGAAACTTGAATTTTAATCTGAAAGCAGTTTTTGGACATATGAGGTTTCCACCCGACGGAGACGATATCCAATAGTTTGTTCTGTGTTTAAAGGCGGAAGGAAGTTTCCTCAGCTATAATGAGACACTCTAATGGCAGGAGAAAGCAGCTATTTCGGGCGTGTTGATCTCTGTGACAAATCAGGATGCGATCCCTTACAAAAGAGTTCAATGTTTTGTTTCAGAGACCCTCTCAAAATGCATAGTAATTGTGCATTGATGATCCGTACAAACGGTCAGGGCGCCTGTTCAGGGGGGAGAAGAACTGGGGGGATAGCGTGTTCCTCCACATGCGTTACGCCCCCCTAGTGAAGCTCTTAACTGTCAGGTGAAAAGAAGCTGGTGGCTTGACGGCTCGGGTATCGGAGGAGACTCTTGACCATCTTCACCCTCCCAATGACCTACTGTGGGGATTAGCGGGGATGGACCACTCAGAGAAGCAGGGAGACTGGGAATTGGCTTATTACCAAATTGGGATATGAAGAGGAGAACATATATATTTATTTTACTACTAAAAAATGTAAGGGAGTGGGCAAGACATGTGAATGGTTACCAGTAAGCTGTCATTATATGTGTACTGGATATGAATGAGGTATGATGTGATTGAAATGACACTATATTGAGATGCCTAACTTCTAATAAAGTATAAAATATTAATGGGAAAAAAGCATAGTAATTATATACACTGCAATGTAATATAACTAGAATTTCGCGGGCCTTCGGCCCGCTCATCCCAGAGTTGCGTTGCCCCGCGTTGCGATACAGAAGTCCACAGGTACAGAAGTCCACAGTGACACGCGTTGTATGCAGCTGTTTTGTGTTGCAGCGCGTGCGCGCGTGTGCGTGTAGTGTTGTTGGTGTTGTGATCCATATATGCGCCTTGGTTCGTCCCGTTTGTTCCACGCCAGGTGTAGTTTTTTTCTGTGCTTGTTTTCATAGACGTGGCAACAAATTAACAACATAGCCAATGGGAAAAAAGGATGCAGTGTTGCCAGGTGCGCGAGTTTTAAGCGTGTTGTAGTGTGTGTGAGCAGGGCTCGACGCTTAGCATTTTTCCAAGTAGCACGCAAATTATTTTAGGAGCACGATGAAAAGTTATGAAATCATGTGTGTGAGGGCCCTCCTATCCTATATACAGCTTTAGTCCCCACATGTGTCAATATTTGCCATTGACAATGAACAGAGAAAGTAGGTCAAAATGCCGCAAAATATGACGTAAATTCAAATATATTATTATATATATATGTTTTGGAATTTAATTTGTTTTGTTTTGAATACTTTACTTATAAAAAAACCTGGCAACCCGCACCCCGCGGTCATTTTCCGCTAACCTGAGCGGGGCTCCCTAGCCTGCTGGAGGGGGTCACATCATCCCATGCACCGTCGAGAGGGAAAGAAAGGGAAATAAATGCAGCGTTGAGCCACCAATGTGGTCTTGTGGAGCTTGATCACCTCCTCCTCCTCCTGTCCCCAAATTGGCAATCCCAATAAATCCAAAAGTAGTCTATTGTGAATACTTCCACAGCCTAATTACTAAAGGATGAACTATCAGTCTTCTCCAAAATCTTGACAACGCATTGTAAACAGAGACAGGAGCCGTGTGTGTGTCACACCAAAAGTGGTGACCTATAGAATCCTGTACATATAAGCATCACGCAATCGTCACCCCTACACAGCAGTCATTAATTAATGGTCTTGACTTGATTGCCTATGCGTTGAAGTTATATAGGGTGAAAAGCGTGAAATGCACAGGCTCATGTTACATCGCTGCTGGCTGCCACTGCCACTCTCTCTCTCTCGCTCTCTTCTCTCTCCTCCCTCGCTGGGGGGGGGGGGGGGGGGATTAGTTGCGCTGCCTTGGACAGTGCTATACTTCTCCAGCAGCGGTGCAGAACCGAGAGAGTGACACATTCTTTTGGATGTAAACTGCGCAACGTTTAGCTTTAAAGATCGGATTGTGTAGTCGCACCGGTGCTACAAAGTGAATTGTACAACTTGCACGGTGATATGTGAAGTTGCAAATGCGAGTACGTAGTCGCACTGTCGAGCCCTGTGTAGTGTAGTGCAATTTGCGCTGCATCGCGCGGCGATCCAAATCCCCCCCCCCGCGCGCGCGCGCGCACACACACACACACACACACACACACACACACACACACACACACACACACACACACACACACACACACACACACACACACACACACACACACACACACACACACACACACACACACACACACACACACACACACACACACACACACACACACACACACACACACACACACACTGTACGTAGCTTTTTGTTGTTGCAGCGCGCGCGTGTGCGTGTGGTGTTGCTGTTGTTGTTCGTATCCATATATGCGCCTCGGGTGTGGGGATCGCCATGTGAGGGGGCTAGCCAATAAGGGCCCTGTGTTGCATGTGGAGAATTGTGTAGGTTAGTGTGTGTGGTGTAGCCGAACGGGGTGGTGAGAACATGAGGGGGATGTAGCACAGCAATCGGTGACCCCTACATTAAGCTGTGTTGCTCCCAAGATGCAGTGCAAATGCGTGTTGTAGCAACCGTAGCCAATGGGAAAACAGGATGCAGTGTTGCCAGGTCCGCGAATTGTAAGCGAGTTGTAAGTAGCGTGTTGAATGGCATTTTTTCTGGGCTTGTTTTCATAGACGTGGCAACAAATTAGGCGGGGGTGTCGGTGCTTGTGGCGTGTTTGTGTTTATTATTTATATTGATATTGTTTGCGAGTGTGGACGGGAGCCGGCTTTAGTGGCAGTGCGATGACAATTTTTACGCGGGTGGTGTGGAGTGTGGCCGAGCGGCGCGACATTAGGAGATAGGGAACGAACGACGCGGAGGGTAAGTGTGTGACGTGTTAGTGTGTTGTTGCAGTGTGTGTTGCAGCGTGTTGCAGCGTGTCAGTGACGTATTAGCTGGTGACTTTCTTTTCGTGGTTCGGGCTTTGGGGACACCTTCTCAAATGTATAATAGATATCAGACAATATAATATATTATAGATCATGTCATCATAGAAAATGTGCAACACTGCTTTTGAGGTGCGACCTACTATTTCCCCCAGCGTCTATTCTAAATAATCTGATTGACACGCTCAACGTGTCATAATAGTAAGCGTTGTAGATCTGCTATTTCTTTTATATTTGTGGCCAAATAAATACACATCATTTTGGTGGTCTATAACATGGAAATGTAGCTGCCAACCCCACAATACTGTCCAGCTGGCTCCCGCCATCACACACTGTACTGCTGTAGGTTTGAGACATATATATTCTCTATAAATCTTATATTATGTTCTCTCTCTGATGCCGTCACCATGTAATATGGGGAGAGATACAGACAGCCTAAGACATACAGTAGATAGAGAGAGAGACAGCTAGTGGGAGAACAACAGGACGAGCCAAAGAAAACACAGAGAGAGAGAGAGAGAGAGAGAGAGAGAGAGAGAGAGAGAGAGAGAGAGAGAACTACCAAGGAGCAGTCAATATATATATTTTGTTTTTACGAGCCTAAATCTGAACGCAAAGATCTGAACATTATCAATGTTATTATATATTATGTATTGAATATCTGCGTTCATGGCCCACCCATCTGACCACATAACACGGCAGCCGTTTAATTTTACCGATCAAGCGATCGGTTGTGTTCCGACTTGGATTAATGGAACTAGTGTACTATTTAAGGTCCTAATTATCGGTATCGCAGTGAAAACCAATTTTTCAAGATTTAAAAGAAAAATCCCATGCCATTTTGCAAAAAAATAAAAGGGGGGAGAGGGAGGGGGGGGGGAGAAAAATAATTGAGTGTGGTAGAGAGTTGAAGAAGTGAGGGTAGGCAGGGTGGAACAGATGGGGGAAAGTGTCAGGAGTGATTTGTGGCAGAAGGGTACCAGCTAGGGTGAGAGGGAAGATGTATAATACAGTAGTGAGACTGGCCATGCTGTACGGTTTGGAAAGAGGCTGAGCTGGAGGTGGCAGAATTTAGGATTGTACGATTCTCATTAGGAGTGAAGGACAAGATTACGACTGCCAATGACTAATTTGACACAGAAATCCATATTTAATTCATTACATGAACGTATTCATGAAATATAGGGTTCATTTGTATGAATGTATTCATGAAATATAGGGTTCATTTGTATGAATGTATTCATGAAATATAGGGTTAATTTGTACACTCTCAGGTTAGGATGTTATAGAGTACATTGGAGCTCCCAGAGATAGAAAATGATATTCAAATGGCGGTCTGTGGCCTAATGCATATAAATTGGGGGGGGGTCCTTGAAATTAAAAGGTTTGAGAACCAGCGATTCTTGCAAATAAATAAATAAACAAACTAATGGCTCACACTGTAAAGGCAGCTCAATGGGCAAATATTAAATTTACTGTCTCCTAATAGGCCGACACTTCTTTATTATTACTGTATCATTCAACTTTATTGCCTCCTACTTTATTGTGCTACTTGTTCATTTGTCTGGAAAAGAGCAGTGTGCTGCTTGAAACGTTGCAGCAATAAAAGACCATGGCAGCTTCATTCAGTGAGACAGAACTTTGTTTTATCCTTTTCTTTGCTGTCGGAATGAAACCTTGTATGTCCATATTTCAGTTTAATTTGTCTTTCTTTTTTCTTTGTCATATTACAGTGGCTGATCTACAGCGGTGGAAAAAGTACTACTGTAAATTAGTGTTTTGTTTTTACTTAAGTAAAAGTATCAATACTGCAAAGTAGAAATACTCTGTTACAAGTAAAAGTCCAGAATTCAACATTTACTTGAGTAAAAGTGCAAAAGTATTGGCATCAAAATGTAGTTATAGTACCAAAGGTCAAAGTTATTTGGATCCGAGATGTACTGAAGTAGAAGTAAAAGTATTCATGGAAATAAAGTAATTCCTGAAGAAGATCCCAGTGATCGAAACGATGAATCAATAAACCAGTGTTGCAGACTCTATTTCTTCCTCTAATAAAGTAAAGTACAACTTAAGTAAATGTAGGCCTACTAATAGTTACTTTCCACCACTGGTTTTGGACATGCAAGGTTTGCACCCGAAGGCGACTGTACCCTGCAGGTGTTGGATGGGCCCATTATTATTCCACTGCCTCTATTTTATGATGCAACATTACAGAAAGACTCCCAGACACTCTGTGCATTAAAATATTCCCTGCTGTCTGCAAACCTTATGAGTGTTCAATCCACTCTCTTTCAAATGACAAGGAAATGTCATATTATACTATTATGCTGGTAAGAAATTGCACCCAGCTGTAGTATATTGTTGCTGTCGGGCAGAAACCTTGTATGGGTTTTAGTTTTTTTGTAAATTAATGGCGTACGTCATTATACAAGAATGTTGCTCAAAAATCGCAAAAGAATTGCAGCTCTACAAAGCTCACAGGTGAGCTTGTATTTGGCAGTTTTTGCTGATTTGTGACTCTTTTTGATACAGAGACAGTCGTGGTGGCAAGACTATAACTGTTCAGGAGGAGAAAAAGTTTTTTTATTTTTTTGGTCCAAAATGAGTTAATAGCACAGGCTTCACATACTAGAGCATGTCTGAAATAAATGCCAGAGCTTTCTCAACTCGCTGTTTTCTGTCTATAAGCCATATCTCCAAAACTGGTGGGTCAAACTGAACAACCAATATATCAATTTGAAAGAATTCAATGACTTAGCCTCGGTCAAAAGCGGTCATATTTTCAAAGTGCAAGTATGTCTGTGGGTTTTATAAATATTGAACCCATGAAAGGTATCAACAAGAGCTTGTGACTAAATAATTAAACTACATTGATAACCTCTCCTTCCAGTCCCACGTCAAGCAGATCACCAAAACATACCCCAAAAGCTTGCTCCCTCCTCCTCCTCTTTTTACTTAATCTTTCTGCAAACAACAACAACCTCTGATGTGACAATAAAGATGATTCTGATGGATTGGATGTATTGGAACATACATTTTTTCCATTAGCTTAAAAGTAGTTTAGACACACAAGATGTTCCACCAAACTGTTAACTGTTAAACCCGTCCGGACCCCGATGTCAGAAGGAAGGAGTATGTATTGCGCTTCATCATCGACGAATCCATGGATTCATCTACGCTACCTTGAAGCAAAGAGTCAAAGATGTCTGAAGACAAAATGGGAGACGTCTTCGGTGGAGCATGGAATACAGTCCTGCAGCTGTGCTTGCCCTCTGGCAGCCCTGCATTGTGTCCTCTAGTGTGTACGCACACACACACACACACACACACACGTGCGCACACACGCACACACGCAGGCTGCCGGTGTTGTATATAGGCTTCAGTGGCTGTGTGACTGTTAAGTAGAGATATGGTCCCTGCGGTGTGTTCAAACTAAAGCTGTGCTCAGTGTGTGTGTGTGTGTGTGTGTGTGTGTGTGTGTGTGTGCGTTTGTGCCATAAGCCAATTCTACAAATGCCTTATTTTTCAAACACTAAAATGTTCAAAAAATAGCAGATGTACAAGCTTCCTGCTGCACTGCAAGCTTGTATATCTGCTATTTTTGCTATCTGCTATTAATGCTAAAATCTACCAGATCAATATAAAGTTACGTTATAAATGACATATAGGCCTTTATTTTAGCAAAGTGACGACATGTGCAACTGATTCTTTCAGATCAGATTGTAATCACATTCCTTACACTTGTTCAGTAATATGTCCTGAGCATGAACGGCAGAATGCAGAGGATAGTGAGAAACAAACCAGCGAGGACAAAAAAAAAAGATGCTGAATAACTCTGCAGCTCAATGCATTAAACACTTGGATGGGGGGCTGTGTGTGTGTGTGTGTGTGTGTGTGTGTGTGTGTGTGTGTGTGTGTGTGCGCGCGTGCGTGCATGTGTGTGCGTCAGTGTGTGTGTGTGTAACACGGACATGATGTAATGTATCATTGCTGCAGATAGTGGTCATGGTGAGGAAAGCACCATCGTTGGCCCATATCTTTTGTTTCGAGACAGTAAGAGAGATACTCGCTCAACAATGTAGATACAGTTGACAGCAGTTCAGGTTTTATGCACCATAATATCCGGAACCAACTACCCAAAAACGTCAGGTCTGCTACAATTCTATTAATTTAATTTAGTATTGTATTCAAATTGTCCTTTTATACTGAATTCAAAGGTCCTATTACAGGACATTTCCATGTTTCTTTTGCTTTTATGTAAAGTACATTGAGTCGTCTTGAAATGTTCTAGAATCTGTTGAGGCGCATCTAACTTCGTCGAGCGTCTCTAGGTATTCGGGTGAGGGAAGCCAGGCAGGGAGGGTGATGTTCGGCACTGTAGGCACTCCTTGGCTACATGGTGGCGGAGCCTGTCAGTAGGGAGTGTTGGGCGGGCTCTGTGTCCTCCCGGTGCCGGCTCCTCACTGGCGGGTGTGCGAGTCGGATACACCAGCACACAAAATGTATGTGGAGAAATGTGTGCAGGGAGGAATTAATTGGCATAACAACCACATTGGGGAGAAAAAGCAAATAAATAAACCTGCCTTCCCTTACAGTCAGGTGTGAATGCTGAGCTGGACGGAACAGAGGAGAACTATCGTGAATCCTAATGGACATGATCCCAGGCAACGCCTCCACTCTCCAGCCTTCCGACGGAGGAACGCCATCACCTCCCACCGAGTACGAGTCCGACCCCGCGGCCGCCGTCCTGCAGGACATGCTGGTCTATTCTGCCCTCGCCGTGTCTTGCATCCTGGGCATCCCGGGGAACCTCATGGTCCTGGTGAGACTGAGCTGCCGCCTGCGTCACTCCAACCTAACCAGGCGGCTGTTCTTCAGCCTGGCGGTGGCCGACCTGCTGTTCCTGCTCGGCCTGCCGGTGGCCGTGGCCATGAGGAGCCATGTGTTGGTGCTGAGTGACGAACTGTGTCAACTCCAGGCCTATTTCTCTTTCTACTTCCTGGCGTCCGGCTTCAGCATCGTGGTGCTGATGAGCATACAGAGGTACTTCAAGGTATGGGACTCGTGGCATGTAGCCTTGATTCGTTACCAAGGTTTATTGATTTTGTTTTGTTTATGGGTTAGGGGAGATATTCTAAAAGCTCAGAGAAACGGCAAAATTAGCCTACCTACAAGATCATAGCGGTGTGTCACAATATTTGTGATCTTTTAGCTCGGCTATCGTTGAAGATTTTGAAGACTAAAACTAAGGGCATTTTCTCTATGAATTTTAGATAAGTTAGTTTTGTAACTGAATTGCACACAATACATTTTGTTATAATTTTGTAAAGCCTAATTTTGATTTCAGCTAATACAGTATGGTTTTTTTTTCACCATAGATGATCTACACAGTACACAAACACACAATGCTTCAAAACATGACAGACCACTGGCATGGTCCTTTAGGTTTGCGCCGTGCTGTTGTACATGCAGACACCCTTATTGTTCAAGTACTGTACAGTAATATTAATATATAATATAGATACAGAAGGAGAAGACGCTGGAGCAGCTTCGACAACTCTTTTATTTAGTATAAAAATAAATGACTAACGTTTCAACTTATACGGTCTTCATCAGAGTCAGCATGACTCTATAGGTCTATAGGTCGAAATGTTACTAATTTCTTTTTATACTAGCACCTAAATAAAACGCTTGAATTGTCTGAGCTGATCCATTGTCTTCTCCTTCTTCTGCAACTGTTGTATATAGATACGCCTGGTCAACTGTGTCTCCGTACAACATGTGTATCCATCCGTTTTTAATGTATTCATTCGACAGGTTCTACATCCCCAGAAGTGGTCCGTCCTGGGTCAGAGAGGAGAGCAGATGCTGCTGCTGGCGCCCTGGTTCGTGGGCTTCGTCTCAGCTCTGCCCGTGGCCTTCCTAATCGGAATAGAGGAGGGTCTGGAAGCACACTGCTCCAGTCACTTTGACACCTCTGTGTTTCTGCAGGTGGGGATGTGACGATATTTAAAATTTCACGTCAGAATTATTTTGGGCAACAAAATTGTGAGGTAACGCAATAATCGTGATAATCAAAATCTGATGTTTTGAGTAATAGCTGGTCTGTAGATCTAAGGAGTGCAGGGAGGAGTGTATGGGCCCGGGGTCAAATGGTCCGAAATGTAGGCAGGTGCAAGGCCGTTCACTGACTTAAAAACAATTAAGACAAAAAAAATCTAAATGCTAGAGCAGTGAGGTCAGAACAGGCCTCTTGTCCTTGTGAGAACCCTCACTGCAGTAAAATAACCATCGTCGTCCCATCCCTATCTCAGTGGTGTAAAAACAAAATTTGAGGTATTTCAACAGTACTTTCCAAAACATTTACTTCTACTCCACTACATCTCAGATCGAAATATTGTACCTTTACTTACTATTGTACCTAACTTGAGTTACTAGTTACTTTGATTATTATTACGAAAACATACATTAACCACTTCAGCCCTATATACATTTCGGCCATTTGAAAACTTGAAATGGGACATTCTGCAAGTACTTTCAACTTTTTGTACTTTAAGTGCATTTTGATGCCAATACTTTTGTTCTTTTACTCAAGTAAATTTTGAATTCCAGACTATTACTTGTAACGGAGCCCTTCTACATTGCAGCCTTGATACTTTTACTTAATAAAACATGCGAGTATACTTTTTCCACCACTGCCATGTGCCATCGTCATCCCATATCCCTCTCTTGCAGGTGGTCTACACCTCAGTCAGAGCGCTAACCATATCCCTCTCTTGCAGGTGGTCTACACCTCAGTCAGAGCGCTGGGCTACCTGGTGCTGCTGGTCTTCTACGTCCAGCTCATCAGAGGAGTGAAGCGAGCCGTGCTGTTTAACACCTCGCGCATGTTCAAGCTCATCGTCCAGACCGTGGTCACCGCCCTGGTGTGCTCCATTCCCGGCATCGTGGTGCACGTGCTGACCGTGTTCGCCACGTGGGCGGGATCGCAGCGCACGCTGGAGGTTCTCCACGAGCTGGAGGTTGTGGAGTACCTCTATTTCTTCAACAGCTCTCTGCATCCCTTCTTCTACGCCTTTGCTTCCGGGCGCCGGAGGGGAGGAAACGAGAGAACGGAGACGACGCATCCGACAATGTGACGATGTGAGGAAAGCCGTCTCATTGCAGGGTTTTTTTGTGACATAATGCACATAAAGTACAACAATGTGAACATTGAAGTAGAGACCTTATTTGTGCCATTTCAGTCATTTGTTTATGTTTAGTACAGACATTATAGGAGCACTTGACCCATGTTCAACATATCTTCATATACAGTACGTAACAGGTTCTCACTAATGCTCATTAGAAGATGGCACGATTTTTGTCTATCCGGTCTGTGTCTCAGTCTCAGAGCAGGTTCAGAAACCAGTGGCCTTTAAGGGTCTCACACAGAGAGAGGGTTTATCCCCTCTCTGTCTTCCCCTTGCCCCTTCTTCTCTTTCTCTTTTATGGAAATAAAGCAATGGAGCAGAAAAGAATCTCCCACTATATTTCACCTGTAAACCTGTGATGTGACAATAAAGTTGATTGTTGTTACTATCACTACTCCTGCCAATAGTGATAATATAATAATACCTGTTTATGATAAACAGGTTTGTTGTTGATTTAGTTTGTCTTCTTTTTGGCATGTTGTCTCAAGTTTGTAATGTGCCATATACAAATGAGCCTGCACACTTCCTCCAAAATAAATCACACAGCAGAAGCAGCAGCAGCATTGTGGGTAGTCGTAGTCCGAGTTTCCACATTGGCCTGTCTTTCACAATGACTCACCACCATGCACAGCCAAATGCTGCTGCACAGAAAACTGCAAGTTTGTTCATCTGTGATGATGGCATTGTCATGTCAAAATTCTGGCAGATAGAGCTGCCAACCTATGGATCAGGACACACTGGTGAGCTGGGAGGATATTGCAAGTGGGCCCACAAATTATTCAGCAAAACAATTTAACGTCGGAGATCTCAATTTATGGGCATGCAGTAAAAGGGACATGGACTGCGAGATACAGAGATCTCCATATATGGGAATATCACTCAAACCGGTGGTGTGACGTAGGTGTGAGGTCAAATAAACGTTCCCTGAACATGCATGCAGACCAGCCATGTGAATCATTTTTCTCCAAATGTAGTCATTATGTCAATTAATTCCTCCCCACACATTTCTGTATGCCACTGCAGCTGTTGTGTCCTACCGGCTCACCTGCCAGTGAGGAGCACCTACCGGGAGGACGTATGGCCTCCATCCTACTCACCTCTGGCTAAGATTTTGATGACCATGGTTGAAAATGCATACGGCTGCACCTTTTCTGTACAGTATCGGCCTATATCAATTTCAACAGTTACACTATTACTATACTGTATGTTGTAGTGATGCGCGGGCCGGCCCGTTGCCCGCAGGTTCCGTGGGGCGGGTGGACACTAGTATGGTGGATGGGTCAAGGTGTTCAGAGCAATTATCACGCAGCGGGCGGGGCGGGCGCAGTGCGCGCACAACCCAAACGAGTAAGTGAACCGTTCCGAAACAGATAGGCGGCGGCCTATGTCATGTCACGTATCCGTATGTGTATACTGTAAGTGTTAGGCTTAAGTTTTATATGTTCATTCGAGGGACCGTCACGGCGTCACCTCTCTCTCTCTCTCTAGTCACTCAGTCTCAGTCAGTCACTTCTAGGCAATCAAGCAAATGCGATTATGCATGCAATGCGAATGATGCGATACTTAATATATACAACTGGTAATTTTACTTTGATAACCAGTACTTTGGGCTGCAGGGCAGACTGGTTGGGTTATATTGGGGTATAGTGTTTAAAATGAGATATTCCTCTAAATCTGGGTAGAAATGTAAACGAAAAATAAAGGTGCCTCCTCCCCTCTAATCTCTCTCTCGGAAGCAACTGAACTTGCTGTTGAAAAGCATTTTTGTTTTTTTTGCGGGCCGCGGGCCGGGCGGGTTGTTGATTAATATATTGTTTTGCGGGGCAGGTTGGTGCGGGCTGGCTCCCGTGGCGGGACAGATGGGCGGGTTATGCAAAAAAGCTGGCCCGCGCAACACTAGTATGTTGGATATTGTTGGAGTGATAAGCATTCATGTATTCATGCATGCAGGAATTAATAACATTCTTATTGAACACTTTGTTGTATCTCACATATTCTGATAGCATGGTGCTGTTGTCTTGACTTGTTTTGAGAATATTCTGTGTTGAATTCAAAATGTATTTGTTCCGTCAGCAACGATGGCAAAGAAAGGGAACTTGGAAAGGCAAATCCACAAATCATTCGACAAGACTTTTCCGGCTGACAGCGAACTGCTGAGAACAATAAATAAGGAACTGAAATCTCAATCACACTGGCAGGTATTAGGAAGGTATAGGGAACTATACCAAACAACCTCTACAAAACAATGCAGCAAACCTTGTATGTTTTCTATCCCTTTGCTCTCACTCTACCTCTATCCTCTCAATGGATGGGGTGAAAAATAATCACTGCTTTACACCTATAAACTTATAGTAAAACTGATTCTGTTTCTATGGGCAAGTCCTTGTATGCCTAAAGGTTAGAGGAGCGCACTTGTTTCCAGAAGGTTTCCGGTTCGATTCCCCAGAACCACCAGAGTAGGGTCTATTGGGCCACGCGGGCCATGGCCCAGTCAGTTTAGAGCTTGCCCAGTCTACCTTTGAAGAGAGGGGGCGAAAAAACAAGAAAAACAACAAAAGATAGCCTACTTTGGTTAGTATAGCAAACCACAGCATGCAAGCCGCCTTTGTTTTAAATGGTCCTCCATTAGCACGTCGGCAAAACCGCTCACACCTATCGACCGGAGATGCGCTATACAAGCTCACTGGGAAATGGGACATTCTGCATAATGAGTACTTCCTACTTTTGGTACTTTAAGTACATGTTGATACCAATACATTGGTACTTTTACTTAAAGATTTTTTTTAAATTCTGTAATTGTACTTGTAACAGGGTATTTCTATTTCTACACTGGTATTGATACTTTTACTTAAAAGCAAAACACCTGAGTACTTTTTCCACCACTGGTCAAGTGTGAGTACCTGTCATGAGCCGTGACACGAAGATGTCTGTGAGTTGCAGCAGGCCGTGGTCGACGTACTGCAGGAAGGTGTGGTGAGGGAGGCACCGCAGTCCCAGAGCCACCAGCAGGGTGTTGTAGCCTGTGTGTGTGTGTGTGTGTGTGTGTGTGTGCACACATGGAGATGCAGGGTTACCCCATTGACGATATTCAGACGTAGGTGCAACTTCCCATTGACAGCCCATTCAAACATTCATCCAAACAGAAAAGTCCTATCTAATTGTAACAACATCAAACTCACCAACATTGCAGCTGTACGGAAAGCTTGAATTATCCTCTTTCAATCTGTAAAGTTTTTGTTTCATAAAAATCCACCGTAGACATGTTATGAGCTACTGCTGCAACGTTGGTGAGTTTGACGTTGTTTAATACAATTAGATTAATTGTCTCACAAATAATTGCAATTAACGATTTAATCGTGTTTGACATTGAACATTGGAACTTGTTCAGTCAGATATTACAAATATAATATACATAATTCAATTATTACATTTATCATTTTTTTAAAAATACATTAATAGTGGAATTAGCAGAGTGGAAATAGCAGATCTACAAGCTCAAAACATGTTGCATCTTGACACCCTTTGAGCTTGTACATCTGCGACTTCCACCATTTTTTTTTTTAAATATATGAACATTTTTAACATGGAAATGAAATTTGTGACAGGTCAATGCGTGCGTGCATGCAGTGTGTGCATGCAGTGTGTGTGTGTGTGTGTGTGTGTGTGTGTGTGTCCTACCTGGAGGGAGGGGCAGACAGAGCCCCCTGGTGGCCTCCAGTATACGACACATCAGGTGAAACACGGCCCACTCTGCAGGAGTGCCCTGCTGAGCACTGCATTGAGCACATTAATGACACATTAACATTCATACACTCAAGCACTGTGTTAATTTTGACAGCAAATTCTGATTTAATTTTAGTCATAATCTTTTGAATGAAATGAAATTTAATAAAAGAATAAGGTCGTGGATACAAGCGGTCAAATTTAGTTTTCTCAGACAGGTGACTGGCATCTCCCTTAGAGATAGGGTGGTTAGAATGCCTCTCGAGGGTCTCCCTAGGGAGCTCCTCGATGCGCGTCTCGCTGGAAGAAGACCCCCGGGCAGACCAAGGATGAGATTAAGGAAGGTTTATATCTCCAAAGTATGGAGCTCTCTGGTGGAGCTATTGCCCCCGCAACCGACCACGGATAAGCGGTTGAAGATGGATAGATGGATGGATGGATGGATGGATGGATGGATGATATTTTTTATACCTTTTTTTTGCAGTGATGGCGTAGTAATTTATAATTTAGCTGTATGCCGAAGGTAGCAGATCTACAAGCTCACAACGCGCAGAGCGGATATTTTCTGAGAGCAAAACCCGCACACAACAAAGTGTCTTATAGGCAATTCACACTGAGACGGACTGAATCCGTTTCATTGGAACCGTTTCCGAATACGGTTGCCTGGTCCCCGATGGCCACGATTCACATTGCCCGAGATTCAACAGCGCACCCGGGTACACTTGCATAACACACTTTAATCCTCCTGTCGGTGTGCTTGATGGCTGGCGCGCACGGACACTGACCATCAACTCTGCGACATTGTCTCCAATAAATCCAGACACACTGCATTGCATTGCCTCTTTCGCCCTTTGCCGTTATACTACTTCACTGTCAGCCTGCCTGCTATTCACTGTGTCAGTCAGTTCTGTGCTCCAGTGTCGTGTTGGATATTAGTTTGCTATGGATTCTACTTTAGCATTATTATTATTTTGTTTTACTTTGGAAACTATGCCAAGCAAAGCCCAAGAGCCACGTGTAGTCCAAGATCAGCGCGTACTGCGGTGCTGCGCGTATAGCAGATTCAACAGGAGACTGGCGGCGTTGAGAAATGAGCTGGTGTTTCGCGTAATGAAATGAAATGAAATGAAATCTATATTTACCCAGGGTATCTGGGCTAAGCTCAAGAACTTGTTTCCAGCCAGGCCCTGCTCATAGAACACATTTCATCGTAGTGGTTGATGCCTTGTTCAAGGGCATTTCAGCGGTGGTAATTTTAACGTGTCGGACGGCTGATTCGAACTGGGAACCTTCCGGTATCTAGACCGCGCCGCTATCCGTTCGGCCACCGCTGCCACATTGTCAGTCGTGCAGCGTCTGTGTTTCTTTTTGTTGACGCTTGGCTCGTCGACTAGAGATCATGTCACTTCTAAAAAAAAAACAGTCCGCTTCCTTCTTTAGGTACGCATGCATTCACATTGGAACGATCCGTATCTGAATACACTTCAACGGTCCAGAGACCCGCCCCCATGCGGTCTCGGGGACGGTTGGGCGATCCGCTCCTGGGAACGGTACGCATCATTCACATTACCACAACATCGGCCAAGTGGTCCCGAGTGCACACCCGGGACCATAGTGTGAATCGTTCCTTGGCATATATTTTCAAATGGGGGTCCGCGGGGCTAATGAGTGTCAATTTGGGAGTCCTTGACGTGAAACGGTTTGCTCTACAGTATGTGCACAAGAGACCAAGAGAGAGAGGCTCTACTCACAAACACAGCACGCGAGGACCCAGGTTGTACTTCTGCCACACTGACTCCAGGATGTGTCTGATGAGCTCCAGCTAAACACAAACACAAATATGCCTGTATTACTTTACTTCTGAGCAGGCACGTACACACATAAACATCAAAGCGGGCTTAATTGAGCCCCTGGCCTTCTGTAAACAAAACTGCAATCCCCAGACAAGATTTATTTATCTGTTTATTGACTGTCAATATGAATATGCATATGAACAAAACAGCACAAACAAACAGGAGCATCAAAACAATCAACAGTAAATAACATGATCAGTGCAACGCGCAGCATTCATAATGAAGTATTACATGAACAATGGCTCTGAAAATGGTTTTAATAAATACTAAATATGATCGACAATATCTATATATACAAGTGAGAAGTTGTACCCAACCCAGGAAAAGGGACCCAAAGTCACACACTGCATACATCACTGACACGTCACTGACACACTGCAACACACTACACTCACACGGCAGTGACGTCACACACGTACCCTCCGCGTCGTTCGGCCGCTATCTCCTCATATCGCGCCGAACGCCGACCCTCAACACCACCCGCGGAACATTACTCATTGCACTGACACCAACGTTGCCTCCCTTCCACACCCACGCCGGCATTGTATCTCTTCACAACAAACAATATCTCCCCAAGCACCCACACCCCTGCACGCACACACTCACATGTTGCCAGGTCTATGAAAACAAGCCCAGAAAAAATGCCATTCAACACGCTACTTACAACTCGCGGACCTGGCAACACTGCATCCCGTGATTCCCCTCTTTTCATTGGCTGCGCCGCCAACATTGTTGCCACGTCTATGTAAACAAGGCCGCAAACCCTGACTTCCTACAGCCTATACTTACACACACTACCACTCGCTTACAATATGTGGACCTGGCAACACTACATCACCCCTTCCCAATGGCTCAAAACCCCACCACGTCACCCACGTGTTACCTTTCACACTTCCGGAAACACTACCGGAAGTCACTCTCACTCACACTCACACACACACACACACACACACACACACACACACACACACACACACACACACACACACACACACACACACAGTGTACAGCCTGCCGGAAACCAAAAGTAGAAGAACAACACAGGTTCTACACTGATTCTAACTTGGATGGAGAGCGCCGCGATTACATACACAGTTACAATAATGCAAACACGACCGCGTCGACACCTGGCGTGGTACAATCGGGACGAACCGAGGCGCATATATGGATAAGAACAACAACACCACACGCACACGCGCGCTGCAACAACGCGCTGCAACAACGCGCTGCAACACAAAACAGTACAACGCAGTGTCACTGCAGTCACGTGTGTGTGTGTGTGTGGTGTGTGCCTGCGGGGGGGGGGGGGGGGGATTTTGGATCGCCTCGCGATGCAGCTGAAATGGCACGCACACACACACACACACGCCACAAAACGCTAATAATAATAATAATACAAAATAAGAACACTACACTAATAATAATAATCATAACAACAGTACAGAGAACAGTACAGTACACATGAGTACAGTACAGAAAAAAAGCTCACATCAGAATATTAATCCATGTAATAATAATAATAATACAAAATAAGAACACAACACTAATAACAACTATAATATCAACAGTACAGAGAACAGTACAGTACAGTACATCAGAATATTAATCCATGTAATAATAATAATCATAATAAATAAGAACACAACACTAATAACAGTACAGAGAACAGTACAGTACACATGAGTACAGTACACTACAAAGACTTACAGTACAGTACAGTACAGTACAGTACAGTACAGTACAGTACAGTACAGTACAGTACAGTACAGTACAGTACAGTACAGTACAGTATACTGTTCCTGCGCCTTGCCATGCTCTCTTTCAATAATAATAATAATACAAAATAAGAACACTACACTAATAACAACAATAATATCAACAGTACAGAGAACAGTACAGTACACATGAGTACAGTACAGAAAGAAAGCTCACATCAGAATATTAATCCATGTAATAATAATAATAATAATAATAATACAAAATAAGAACACAACACTAATAACTATAATATCAACAGTACAGAGAACAGTACAGTACAGTACATCAGAATATTAATCCATGTAATAATAATAATAATAATAAAAAATAAGAACACAACACTAATAACAACAGTACAGAGAACAGTACAGTACACATGAGTACAGTACAGTACAAAGACTTACAGTACAGAACAGTACAGTACAGTATACTGTTCCTGCGCCTTGCCATGCTCGCTTTCATACGCAAATACACAAAACCAAACAGGGCCACTCAGCCAGCTTGGCAACTTTGCGCTTTCCAAGCAAATGCATAAATGAAAACATCATGGGTTGCCATTGCCTTCTTCCCATTTGCGACGCATCGCATGGCGCTAGGATGAGCGGGCCGAAGGCCTGCGAAATTCTAGTAATATACATATGTAAGTTAAACTATTGCACAATGGTGACATGGATACAATGTCATCATGATTAGGGCCGTCACGACTATGACATTTTGCCTGACGATTGAAGTAATTGTTTTTAACATTCATTAGATTTTCTGTGGTCTGGGGTTTTCTGGCTCAAACAAGTGCTCCAAGTCCACAAATCCCATATATGACATAACAATTTGTTTTGCCTGTTTTCATTGCAGCTCAAAAGGCTTCAGGACACACAGACCACAGAAAATCCACTGAATGTTCAAAGTTCAGGTTGTGTGGGTGAAATTGAGGTCATAAACCCTGAAAGAAAAACGAAAAATAAATAAAAATGAAAATAAATGTCATGAAACCTTTTAAAGTGCAGTACAGGATTTTCTTTTGTTAAGTGTTAAATGGCTCTATAGTCAACTCAAATCAACACACGCAGCCACGCACGCACTCACTCACACAAATCTATTTAACTAAAAACATCACTTTCATTTGGAGAAAGTCTGAGTTCAATTATTTAAACAATGCTGCCATTCATAAGTGTGCTAGTGTGGGGAGGAGGAGGTGTTCAAAATTGTGGCAGGATTAAAAACAACACAAACAGACAAAGATTACTAAACAGAAATGCCAGCGGCATATTTAATTCAGTCTCATGTTTACAAAAGGGTCTAAGGGTCACAGATGATTGATGGAGGAACTGAATAACTCATATAATCTTTTGGTGCCAGTCAAGTACACAGAATTTAACAGGATGTTTTGTTTTGGAAGCCAGGCATTGTGTATTGTTTCTTCATTAAGACAGCCAGCTAAGAGGGGAGGCACGCAAGGACATCTTGTGATTTGATAGGAACGTGGTTCTAAAACCGTTTTAATTCCGTGGATCCCCACAGCTCTGAGAGTGAACAAATGGATAATTTGAATGCTCTCAGAGTTACAGACCTGGACAGGTCCATTTGGAACCCCCTCAAAGCCCTGCGTGGGATGAGGAGAGTATGGAAATCTAACAATGTTCTGGCGAGAGCATTTGCCCCGAATGACGCTGCTGTACGGGGCCGAGACGTGGACGCTCACAGCACAACAGGAAAATGCCCTTGATGGTGTCTCTACACAAGAATGCTATGAATCGGCACTTGGTGCCACGTTGAAGGATCACATCACAAATTTGAACCTCTACAGGGGAACTGCTACGGGTCACAGACATGGTCAGTGAGAGAAGTGTGAGGCTGGCAGGGCACCCGGAACTGGTGGCGAGCGAACAGACTCTCTGGGAGCCAACCCAGGGCACGGCACGGCTAGGAAAGGAAAGAGGCACACCACCTTATCCTATATGTAGACACACTGCGGCACGACAGCAGAGCTAACCCTGCAGAGCTCAAGACCCTAATGCTAGACAGACAGACTATAATAACTGTTGTTGACAGCACCATCAAAGTGCAATTATTTGTTTATTACGACCCGGCCTAGGGGAACCTAAGTCACAACGGATCGCAAAATGGACTCCCTCCTACCCAGTTCCCAATTCAGACAGGCTACACATGAAAATCCGAAAATCCTAAGGCTTTAGGATTTATTTAAGATAAAACACATTTGACAAAATTACAATACCTCAGGGTGGGGACCGAAACACAAAACATAACTTCTAATAAACAAAGCAAATTAAAATACAAATATCTAACCTGACCAGAACTAACAAAACAGAGAACAAAGTTGACAAAAAGAGGTCACCCACCCTTACATACCCATGGCATTACATTTAGATCACAAAGCTAAAACTGACAAAGTGCTAGTGCTATTTGTTCAACTTTCACTTCCTACTTTATGTTCACAATGGAAGTAGCGAGCGAGCACGCACGCACGCACACGCACACGCACACACACGTACACACACACACAGCAAATGTTTCATTCAATCTTTTCACACATCATTATAATGTTCTAATTTTGATCATAAGACCCAATTACTAAATGTCAAGTCTCCAGGTTTTCTTCATTATATGTATGACACTTACTTACTATGACACTTTGGCACATTAGGAGTCCACTTAGTGGTTCTCAAATGTTTTATTTGAAAGGACCCCTCAAACTCAAACTGGTGGTCCTTGAAATTAAAAGGTTTGCAAACCATCATTTTAGAGCATAATGGGCAGGACATACAGTAGTGTCAGTGGTTCCCAAACCTTTTAGCCCGTAACCCAAAAGAGAAATGAGATGTTTGTCCCGGACCCAAACTACTTCTGAAACATTTGTTTTCAAAATTATGGAATTGTATTATTTATTCAATAAATTAACAGAATTACTAAAATATAATTTAATTTGTTTGTAATCCATGAAATGTTTAGCTTTTTTGGGAATGTATATTTTATTTTATTTTTAATAATAACTCAAAACAAAATGTAGGAAACAAAAAAACTGAAGGGTCCCATACAAATGTGTCCGTGGACCGTGACCCACAAATGGGTCCCGAGTCCCGACCCCCTGTTTGTTCACAACAGATGCCACTTCCCTGTGCCTCTACTAACAGCGTAGCGGTCAGGAATGTTGGCCAAGCACCAGGTGTCTGGCCCTGCTGGGTCCAAATGTTACGCAACCCATCCATTTATCCCCACATATCAACGGGGAACAGACAGTCCACTTCATTTAATGGAACCAAAAGGAACAACTTATGTAACAGTCTAAAAATACAAAGGGCATCAACCACAGACTCGGAGGGCCCGTGCATCTAACCTCCGCACAAACCATGCAGCAATTTATTTCTTTTTTGCTTCTGCTGGCTGTTCTACCATGATAATGACCACCTGGAGCTCACAGCTTTCCTATAAGTGCTTGTCCCAGCACTTCTCTCTAGCAAGATCTTTGTAGGATCACACAGGGATTGTCTTTTAAGCTGGAATTACACATAAGGATGTTTTTGCATTGTATGCTACAGGAAAATTATCTCTCATCAGGTTATCTTAGACATGCACACATACAACACTATTGTAAAACAACGAGGCATCACACACTACAGGATTCTATTTGGATTCTCTGGGTTGTCCAAAGTCAATCGAAGATTCTTCCCAAAAGAAATTGCAATAGTAATCATTCAAGGTTTTTTATGATCCTTAGGGTCATACAAATAGCATACCGGTATTACAATTGTGAATTATATACATTTTGGATCATGGTAAATTCAGGGGTTGAAAGTTGGATACCATTAACATCCTTTAAAAGGCAGAAATGTTGTGATTACATACATGTGATTCATGTGATTGAATGAATTGAATACATATATTACCCGAATGGAAACAACACTGCAAGGACTTTTTTGGTGCTATCCTTTAGACCAGGGGTGCCGACACTTTTTGACTTGAGAGCTACTTTCAAAATGACCAGCTCGGCAAGATCTACCCACCAAATCAATACCATTGCTGAAAATAGTTTAAATATGTACCTGAGGGGGCTTCGGAATAGTAGAGTTCGTGTTACATTCTCTACAGTATAAGACAAATGCACTTGGAATGGGAAATAGAGGGGGCGAAATGTTTTTTTTTTTTACTTCAATATATTTAAATGAAATACTCTTTAGGGGCATGTCATGTGATCTACCTGCACAGCCTTTGTGATCTACTGGTAGATCGCGATCTACCTTTTGGGCACCCCTGCTTTAGACGAAGAGTTTGACTGTACTCTGCTGCTGTTTTCACATTTCACGTCTAATAAAGTATTCAATCAATCAATACATCTCATTCATTTCACGTCTGTCTGCTTGTAGGCTGTCTTTCTCAAGTTTAGTTTTTTCTGGGTGCTGTGCAGGCTCTGACTAGCTTCTGTGTGTCGGACTCTGTACGGCCTCCATTCTGAGGGAAGAGTTGCTGGTGGAGAGAGTGAGATAATGCTATGTTCCAAGTCACCCCTTTAGGTCACTCGGTGCTGGCCTGCTGAGGGTGAGTGCGAGGTGAGCTGTGATTTGTCTAGAGGCAGTATCAGCTGAGCTGAAATAGTTTGCTGTGATTGGTCTACATTTTGTCGGGACATACATGTCTGTACCGTATATATATACCATGCATACCAACCTACCCAGCAGGCTGCTGCTGTAGTGTGTCATGCGCACTTGTGCTTGTGTTTACTTGGGTCATACATGCATACGCACGCACGCACACGCGCACACATACACACTCACACATAAAAGTCACTTGTAGAAGCAGCACGCTGGGCACAATATACGCTGTAGAGTGCATAGCTGAAATTTGGCGGAAGTAGCGGGATTTTGGCGGAAGTACCGCTCAAGGAAATGACGTTGACGCTTTACAAATCTGTTTACATTCTCCGTGAATGAAACAAGTGTTGCGATTGGTCAAAAGAATATTGTATCCGGGGGTAATACATCTGGCGGATGTTCCGTCCCAACATTTACGCCTATGCACTCTGCATTATATTGTGCCCAGGCTTTTCTCTTCGCAGATGAGTAAGGCTGGGACCGAGGCTATAGAAGCAGATGAGTAAGGCTGGGACCGAGGCTATAGAAGCAGATGAGTAAGGCTGGGACCGAGGCTATAGAAGCAGATGAGTAAGGCTGGGACCGAGGCTATAGAAGCAGTAAGGCTGGGACCGAGGCTATAGAAGATGAGTAAGGCTGGGACCGAGGCTATAGAAGCAGATGAGTAAGGCTGGGACCGAGGCTATAGAAGCAGTAAGGCTGGGACCGAGGCTATAGAAGATGAGTAAGGCTGGGACCGAGGCTATAGAAGCAGATGAGTAAGGCTGGGACCGAGGCTATAGAAGCAGATGAGTAAGGCTGGGACCGAGGCTATAGAAGCAGATGAGTAAGGCTGGGACCGAGGCTATAGAAGCAGTAAGGCTGGGACCGAGGCTATAGAAGATGAGTAAGGCTGGGACCGAGGCTATAGAAGCAGCAGATGAGTAAGGCTGGGACCGAGGCTATAGAAGCAGATGAGTAAGGCTGGGACCGAGGCTATAGAAGCAGATGAGTAAGGCTGGGACCGAGGCTATAGAAGATGAGTAAGGCTGGGACCGAGGCTATAGAAGATGAGTAAGGCTAGGACCGAGGCTATAGAAGATGAGTAAGGCTGGGACCGAGGCTATAGAAGCAGATGAGTAAGGCTGGGACCGAGGCTATAGAAGCAGATGTGTAAGGCTGGGACCGAGGCTATAGAAGCAGCACTCAAAAACTCTATAGATGCAAGCTATAGATGCACCGCTCAAAAACTCAACCATTGAAAAGACCCTACGAAACACAGCAGCAGCATTCCTTTGGTGGCTTCTTATTAGACCAGCAAACCAGAATCAGCGGTTTGTCTTAATGAGCATGGATCTCTCTGATGCTCTCCTCTTGGCTGACAAGAGAAACACTCCTACAACCTCGCTGCCTTCAGTATGTGAGAGAAGTCTTTTTCCGCTGCGTAATTAAAATACTTCATCCCTTTTGCACTCTGTATACTGTGCAGTCCCCCGCGCTCTGAAATAATTCTTATAGAGATGTAACGAGCTGTTTCTCTCCCTCTCCTCTATCTGACTTTGCTGCGGTTGTTATGAAAGGAATGCGACGGGGAGAGGAGATAAATAACAATGATGATAATGTTCTCGGCGAGTGCAATCTATCAAGGGCAGAAGTTTCACCAACTCTTAAGTAATAATGCGCCTCTCGTTCCCAATCCACTCCCCTCGTCCGTCCGCACACACACACACACACACACACACACACACACACACAGTGTCTCACACACACCACCACGAAAACCCCTCTCCCCTGTGTCAGTGCACCGTCGTTAGTCTCAATAAGCGTCGACAAGCGGGGAGAGATAATGATCATCCCCGCTTGTGTCGAGTGGTAGTTCTCTTTTTTAATTGTTTTTATAAGCCATTTTTTCACCCGGTGACAATTGCCTAAGCTGTAATCCTGGGCGCTACTCTCCCTCTGCAAACCTGGGGAGAGCCCCGAACCGAGCTCATGCTTCCATCAATGCATGAGGAGTGAGCAGGCCACTTCTTATCACCTGACAGAGGAGAGTTTCCCCGGTTGCACGTAGCGCGTGGAAGGAACACGTTATTCCAACCAGTTCCTTTCCTCTCTATCAGGCGCCCCAGCTGGCCAGGGGGAGGCAGTACAGGATTACTGCATTTTTTTGGGAGGGTACCTACCCTAGGCCAGGACGGTGATAACATTCAAACTCCACACATAAAGGCCCTTTCGCCAACACCACCTAGGCCTAGGGTATGGGTGCGGATGACGCCGATGTGAGAACACACTCCCATCGCCCACAGAATCGAAGGCGAGAATCAACCCCGGGACCTTCTAGCTGTGAGGCGACAGTGCTACCGACTGCCCACCGTGCGGCGCTTCTGTTTAGCGGTGGTTCTCAAACTGGGTTGCGTTGGGGGAGGGGGTCCTACACAGGATTTTACTGTGTAGGATAGATAGGTCATGATGACGTCACTGGTGTGTCAGCATGTGATAAGAGCTCTGCGATATAAAAAAAAATACCGATCAAGACCTGAGGCCGATTCTACAAAATGCCTTGTAAATCAGCCGTTATAACACTTTCAATATTTTATTCAAAAATGCTCCAAAAATAGCAGATGTACTTTGACCAAAGCTAAAATAAACTTTCCTGGTTTTATTGGGTTAATAGGTTATTTGTGTGTGTGCGTGCGTGCGTGCCGTCCACAGAGCTATTAGTCTCAATAAGGCAGATATGCTCTCCGTTAAAGGGAAGTGAAAGAAATCCCGGGAGCTCAATAACAGTGTGCGTATATATATATATATATATATATATATATATATATATATATATATATAAATAAATATACACACATACATTTTCCGGATTTGCTAGTTGTAATTAGTTCTTATTTTTTTAAGGAGGGGCAGCGTGGCCTGGGAAGACCCCTTCTCCGCTTCAAGACGCACTGAAGGCCAACCTCAGAAGAAGCTGCAACAGTGATGCAGCAAACTGGGAGGATACAGCTGCCGACAGGGAAAGGTGGAGGCACATGCAGGTTACCCAAGGCATCGAGACCTTCCAACAGGCAAGTGCGATTCAATCAATCCATCCAAGACAAGAGAGGCCACAGGGAACGTGGACCTCTCACCTCAACACTGGACCTGGTGTGTCCCAGGGATAGGGCTACGCTCCCACATGAGGAGCCATGCTAAAACACTGGACCTGGTGTGTCCCAGGGATAGGGCTACGCTCCCACTGGACCTGGTGTGTCCCAGGGATAGGGCTACGCTCCCACATGAGGAGCCATGCTAAAACACTGGACCTGGTGTGTCCCAGGGATAGGGCTACGCTCCCACATGAGGAGCCATGCTAAAACACTGGACCTGGTGTGTCCCAGGGATAGGGCTATGCTCCCACATGAGGAGCCATGCTAAAACACTGGACCTGGTGTGTCCCAGGGATAGGGCTACGCTCCCACATGAGGAGCCATGCTAAAACACTGGACCTGGTGTGTCCCAGGGATAGGGCTACGCTCCCACATGAGGACCTGGTGTGTCCCAGGGATAGGGCTACGCTCCCACATGAGGAGCCATGCTAAAACACTGGACCTGGTGTGTCCCAGGGATAGGGCTACGCTCCCACATGAGGACCTGGTGTGTCCCAGGGATAGGGCTACGCTCCCACATGAGGACCTGGTGTGTCCCAGGGATAGGGCTACGCTCCCACATGAGGAGCCATGCTAAAAGGAAATAGCTGCTTGTCTAGTACTCATCTGTCGGATCGACGGGACAAAAGATAGCATTTTAAACATGTATTCAGTTACATATGAACCACCAACTGCATGCACAACAACTGTTATAAATAAACTACAACTAAAGGGCATTTTGTCTATTCATTTCAGTTCATTTTAGTTCGTTTTGTAAACACACAATACAGTTTCAGTTAGTTATCGTTACTTTTTTATTCTAGTTTATTTAGTTCAGTTAATTTCGTTAGTTTTTTTGTTTTCGTGATTTTGTTGCACTGGAGTTGTGTGGTGGTGGCATTTGACCCTCACAAGCTTAGTAATACAAGTATACACACACGCACACACACACACACACACACACACACACACACACACACACACACCCTACCAGCTTTGCTACGTAGCTGAGCACCAGCGAATCGATCCTCTTCTTCCCCAATCGAGGTAGATGTCTGTTCACATGCTCTCTGAGCTTATCAACCATCTGCAATACAAAACACACACATGCTGTTAGTGACTCTGTGTGTGTGTGTGTGTGTGTGTGTGTGTGTGTGTGTGTGTGTGTGTGTGTGTGTGTGTCTGTGAGTACATGTACGCGTGTGTGCGCACGCGTGTGTGTGTGCGTGTACGCGTGTGTGCGTGTGTGTGCGTGCATGTGTGCACGTGTGTGTGCATGTACGCGTGTGTGTGCGCACGTGTGCACGTGTGCGTGTGTGTGTGCGTAACACTGCAGCACACAGCCTACCGAGAGCACACTTCGGTGTGCAATCCCAGTAGGGTCAGCTAAAGTTCACTTCACAAGTTTTCCCTCGACTACACTGTCCCAAATTATAGTCTAACAGCATGAGGGGAGGAGATAGGCGGAGAGAAGAGAAGCAGAGAGGAGATAGGTGGAGAGGAGAGAGGAGAGGAGAGGAGAGAAGCAGAGAGGAGAGATGAGAAGATGAGAGCAGAGCTGAGGAGAGTTGAGTTGAGGAGAGGAGAGGAGGAGGAAACAAGAGTACAGCAGAGAAGATCTGTGATAGAGGTGCAGTCACAGTGTTCTGACCTGCTATCCTGCTGGGGGGAGGAGAGAGAGAGAGAGAGAGAGAGAGAGAGAGAGAGAGAGAGAGAGAGAGAGAGAGAGAGAGAGAGAGAGAGAGAATATGCAGGAAATAAGGATGGAGAAGGAGAGAGAGGAGGGGGAGGTGTGGGGAGAAAAATAAGTGATGAAGAAGCCAAAAAGAAGCAGAGTGATAAAAGGTGTGTGGGGGGGTGCATCTATAGGGAAGATTGGGGGTCTCGGGTGAGGAGCGCAAGAGGGAGGAGGAGGGGGGGGGGGGTGCGTCTATAGGGAAGATCGGGAGTGAGGAGTGCGAGAGGGAGGAGGAGGGGGGTTGACAGTAGGAAGGAGAGGAAATAGGGAATGAGTCAAAAAAGGCGGGGAGAGAGGGTGACAGAGAAGTGAAGATGGAGGACATGATGAAGTGATGAGAAGACGACAGGAAGATGAATGGAGGGAACATTGAACGCTCAGCCAAGACCAAAAGACAGAGGAGGAATGAAGACTGAAAGATAGACGGTGTGAGAGACAGACAGAGAGAGAGAGACAGAGACAGAGAGAGAGACAGAGAGAGGACTTGGTTGGTCGAAGACTCGAAGTTTAACAATAGCAGACAATAGTCTGCACACCTTACACAGCCTTATTTAATTTTAACAATCTCTGAGGTGGCAGTGGCTCAAAGGTGGAGTGGCCGGTTCCCAGTTCGACCCTGGGCTCCCCCAGAGTTAGTATCGAAGTCTCCCTATAAACTCTGACGAAGCCAAAACATTCGCAAAAGATTCATAATCTTAAAAGGCTATGGGGCAAAGATCCAGAAGGAGCGCGCACACACACAACTCTTGGATTCACCCTGAAATGCACAGGCACACAACCTTGAATTCACTCTGAAATGCATATACACACAACTCTTGGAACACATGCATTTTGACTCTGACTTGAATCCATATTCCTACCCGGGGTATGAACCTAGGTTTGCTGTAACAATTTATACCTCTCTTCCAAGACAGAATCTCAGAGGCAGGTACTGCATTCTGGCGATACAATGTGAGAGTGCAGTCTCACCAACACCAACTCAGGACCCCTGAATCACTCCCCTGTCCAGCGTTGGGGTCTGGAGCCCTGCACTGCCTCCGCTGTAGCACTGCAGCGTTATCTACTTTTCGGGCCGAGACTCAGAAGAGAGAGACGTTTCCCCCGGACCCAAACTGGTGAAAATAGCAGATCTACAGCGTGGCTATTTCCACTACAAATGGGTCCCGACCCACTGTTTGGGAAACAGTGATCTATAACCCATGTTTCATGATAATTACTTTTTATGTATGTGATGTATGCCATGCTTTTTGTTCTTGCTTAATGTAAATCGCGCTGGATTAAGAGCGTCTGCTAAATGCCTAAATTGTAAATTGTAAATGACAGTGGTTCCCAAAGTGGGGTCCGGGGACCCCCAGGGGTCCTTGAGGGAGTTCCAGGGGGTCGCCAGCTAAATGATAATTTGGAACCAAATGGACCCTTATGGGTCTTTAACTCAGAGAGTGTACAAATGGAACCAAATGGACCCGTTAGGGTTCATTTGGTTAACATTGATTTTACAATATAAATTGGGGGTCCAGGAGATAAAAATGCCATTAAATGGGGGTCCGTAGACTAATGCATGTCAAACAGGGGGTCCTTGAAATTAAACGGGCTGATAATCTCTGCTAGAACCGTAATCATCTTCTCTTATGGGGGTCCCTGGCATATGTTTTCAAATGGGGGTCCACAGGCTCGTTAGTGTCAATTTGGGGGTCCTTGATATTGACATGAAAAAGTTTGGGAATCACTGATCTACGAAGTTGGTGCACCGCTTTCCTTTCCTGGCTGTGCCCTGGGCTCAGTGGGCTGGCTCCCACAGTGGCATTCGCAGCATTCTTGTGTAGACTCCATCCAGGGCCTTTTCCCACAGTGGCAGTGGCATTCGCAGCATTCTTGTGTAGACTCCATCCAGGGCCTTTTCCTGTTGTACTGTGAGCGTCCATGTCTCGGCGTCCAGTGTATTGACTCCACTGTGGCTACGAACTGTTGAGCCTCTTGAGGTCTTCTCCCATGTCAGATTTCCACTCTCTCCTCATCCCACTCCAGGGAAGTGCCCTCCACCACACCTTCAGATCCTTTTCTGTCAAAGCAGTCCGGGTTTATGTACCATTCACACTGAGCACTATAACTATAAAGATAACTATAACATTCACCATTGTATTCTTTTTTTATAGTTGGTGTGAACTCTGCCATCCATTTGACTTATTTTATATAGTTGTGGTGCTCAGTGTGCATGGCCCTTTATGCGTATGATCTTACAGTAACAGTGTTTGGCATGCAAGGAGTCTGTCCGACAGCCACAATATTCTCCTGGCTCTGCATTCAGTGCAGCCAGCATGAGCATACGTCCAACACTCATTCAGTGCAGTGAGTCAGCAGCATGAGCATACGTCCAACACTCATTCAGTGCAGTGAGTCAGCAGCATGAGCATACGTCCAACACTCATTCAGTGCAGTGAGTCAGCAGCATGAGCATACGTCCAACACTCATTCAGTGCAGTGAGTCAGCAGCATGAGCATACGTCCAACACTTATTCAGTGCATTCAGCGCAGCCAGCATGAGCATACGTCCAACACTCATTCAGTGCAGTGAGTCAGCAGCATGAGCATACGTCCACCACTCATTCAGTGCAGTGAGTCAGCAGCATGAGCATACGTCCACCACTCATTCAGTGCAGTGAGTCAGCAGCATGAGCATACGTCCAACACTTATTCAGTGCATTCAGCGCAGCCAGCATGAGCATACGTCCAACACTCATTCAGTGCAGTGAGTCAGCAGCATGAGGCATGAGCATATGTCCAACACTTATTCAGTGCATTCAGCGCAGCCAGCAGCATGAGCATACGTCCAACACTCATTCAGTGCATTCAGCGCAGCCAGCATGAGCATACGTCCAACACTCATTCAGTGCATTCAGCGCAGCCAGCATGAGCATACGTCCAACACTCATTCAGCGCAGCCAGCATGAGCATATGTCCAACACTCATTCAGCGCACAGCGGCCTGCCAGAGTGACAGGCTTATCCAGGCTGGTGAAGTCCTGGTTTAAACATCAAATGCCGCATGTAATCTGCCCTCAACATCCTGACTACTAGAACCATTAAAGCCATAAAAGTACATTACAGGAGGCCAGGGCGATGGGCGTGTGCACCTGTTCATGCCAGAGATTCCACACTTCTGGGTGCATGGCATTCTGAGTGCCAAGGCTTTTCTTTGCTGTGTGACAGTTTCTTTCTGTGCGTGACATAATGAACTCGAGGGAGAGAGTGTGTGTGTGTGTGTGTGTGTGTGTGTGTGTGTGTGTGTGTGTGTGTGTGTGTCTGACAACCCGGCATACAGTGTGAGAAAGATATATTGTGAGACAACTTTCTTGGTCCTCACGAGACATTTTTTTTGTTTTATGGTTAAAAATGATGTTTGCATACTTTGCAATAGGGAAAATATTCCAGATAAGCATTAGATTTAGCTTCAAGGTTAGGTTTAGAGGCTGGGATTAAGATTTATGCTGATTTATAGTATTAGTAGCGTGCAACTTGGCTTTAGAGTTAGGATTAAAAATAGCAAAATTATAATCATAATTTAAATGCCATTCATAAAAGCCTCACCAGTATAGTAATACAAACGTATGTGTATGTGTGTGTGTGTGTGTGTGTGTGTGTGTGTGTGTGTGTGTGTATGTTTCCTCTCTCACCAGGCCTATGAGCGCCCTCTGCTGGTAATCCTCTTCTTGAAACAGCGGGACCAGCTTCTTATCTGGAACACAACAGAGCAGTGGTTCCCAAACATTTTCATGTCAAGGACACCCAAATTGACCCAAATTAGCCCCGTGGACCCCCATTAGAAACAGGGACCCCCATAAGAGAAGATTTGTATGGCTCTAGCAGTGATTCTCAACCCGTTTAATTTCAAGTTCGACTACGGACCGCCATTTAATCGCTTTTCTATCTCTGGGACCCCCAATTTATAATAAAATCAATGTTAATTTAACTCTGAGACTGTACAAACTGTACAAATGAGAACTATCATTTAGCTGGGGACCCCCTGGAACTCCCTCAAGGACCCCTGGGGGTCCCCGGACCCCACTTTGGGAACCACTGCAACAGAGCACACAACACTGTCACCAAGTCTAATATAAAAAAATTGCACCCGTGCGAACTGAGCAGTGCAACTATACTTGCATTGTTATAGAGTGTCGCAGTCCCGCCCTCTACCATGGACCAGGAAATGATTCTCCGTTCATTTTCCTCATAGACATTTCAGAAAGTATTTATTTAAAGACGTTTACGCCGCGGACAAAGCCAACTCGAGTCGTGACAAATCATGACAACAAACACAATTTTTGGGGCCGAAAAAATAATTAGAAAGAAGAAAAAAACAGCACTTTTTTGTTGTTTTTCTTCTATGTAATTATTTGTTTGGTCCAAAATATTGTGTGTGTTGTCATGATTTGTCACGACTCGAGTTGGCTTCGTACGACGCTTAAAAGGTCTTTAAATAAATACTTTACGAAATGTCTATGGGAAAAATGCATTGGGATTCATTTCCTGGTCCATGGTAAGGGGCGGGACTGCGACGCTCTATAGTTACTGTGTGTTATAATACTGTGTGGTGCCTTGGAGTGCTAAGCACAGTTGTTGACTTAAGCAGCTGCATGTGTCAATAGGTCCTACTCAGAAAGGGGTCAAAGGTCCTACTCAGACTCACACACACACACACACACACACACACACACACACACACACACACACAGCTGTCTATTGGAGACGGTGTGCACCGCTCAAAAACTAAACTAATACCCCATATTAAAAACGAATTAAAACTAAACTGAAATTTAAAATAAAACTAATAAAAGCTAAATAAATGTATGAACAATTTAAAACCATGATAACATTGGCCAACAGGGGAATAACTGGTAATAGTGACAGAGAGAGAGACTCTCTTACATAAGTGCAGCATTCCTAACCTCTCCTCTCTCTCTGTGATAAATTAGACTGGAGGCACTTGTTCTGTTCTGCACTATTCTCTGGTGGGACTTCAAAAAATGTGACCCCTCAGAGCAAGAAGCGCGTGTGCGCACACACACACACAGGTTTGTATTACTGTACTTGTGAGGAAAACAACATTTTAGGGCAGCAATTTTAGTGATGCCATTTTCAATAAATGTAGCCATTTTTAATCGTAAGCCAAAAAAAAGCAGATCTACAAGCTCAAAACATGTATTTTCCTAATTGTAAGTCTAGCTCTGCAAGTCTTTTTTTAACCTTAACAACCATTTCTCCTGTGAGGACCAAGACAATGGTCACACACCAAATTCAATCAAGTCTTAGTCCCAACCCCTAAATCTAACCTCTTAAAGCTAAGTCTAACGCTTATCTGGAATCTTTTCCTAATTGCAAATTATCCAAACATAATTTTTAACCATAAAACATACATTTCTCTTGTGAGGACCAGGAAAGTTGTCTCACAATGTCTGTTTCTCATGCTGTATGGGGATGTCAGGCTCTCACAAATATAGTAATACAAGTACACACACACACATACAATTCTTACAATGTTCATTTCTCAAATTCTATATACTTGTGGGGACAACAGGCCCTCACAAGTACACACAGTCACACACAGAGTTCGAATCGTTTCCTGGTTTTAAATACACAACAATCCTTGGAGGAAATGTAGAGTTCTAACAGAGGCCAAGGCTTTGTGATCAATCACGTGTGTGTGTGTGTGTGTGTGTGTGTGTGTGTTTGTGTGTGTGTCATTACCAAGGCTCCAGGTGTCCACCATAGATAGGACTCTACAAAAACAAGACAAAAACAAACCAAAGGTTTTAGTGCACATGAGCGATCATATACACACACACACACACACACACACACACACACACACACACACACACACACACACACACACACACACACACACACACACACACACACACACACACACACACACACACACACACACACACACACACACACACACACACACACACACACACACACACACACACACACGATCATCTTCGCCCACATAGGGCTGCATACTTTTAAGTCACACACATCGTCTCTGTCGGGCGGAAACCACATATGTCTCAAACTGGTACTTTTCAGGATGCAAATAAAAAAACAGCTAAAGTGGCAGTAGTACGATATAGTAGGCCCGTTACGCCCGTAGGGCGTTGACTTACAGGGGGAAAAACCACAACGTATGGAGATACGAGGTTTCTGCCTGACACCAATGATATGCACTGCACAGCATAGCACTAACTGCTGCAGTGCATCAATATCGTGTCTGTCGGATGGAAACCTTGTACGTCCAAAAGCTTAACTTTTTTGGGGAGAGTGTTCCAATAGGATCGAATGTAGTTAATATTTAGTCAGAAGCTAGACAACTATTCCACAATCTCCGAATGCCAAATAGAGTCTGGAACTACACCTCCCGAAATCAGAGTAGGGAAGCTGCCATTTCCGGCAGCTATATACTGTATACTTAAATGATTTCTATTTAAATTAGGATACATTTGCAGAAGTGGGGAGGTAGCCTCGCTAATAAGCCAGACGCGAATCTGCCGTTGGCAAAAAATAAATTGCCACGTGACAGTGTGATATGAGTCTGTCTTATTAGCCAGGCTAGGGAGGAGGCTTCACCTCCGCTTTATCACTTACTCATACCCAGACTGTATGACGGAAGCATTTGAAAATTCTGAGATGCAATGGTCTGGCCAGGCCATTTAAGTACCGGTATCTCTAGTCAGAAGCTAATACCGGTACTTAAATAAAATAGCAGATCTACAAGCTCTCCGTATAACGACGCGTTGTCAGCTTTTAAATTATCAATTTTCGCTACTTTTGTGCGACACTCTTGTACGAAGAAGAAGGGAGTTCATTTAAAAAAGAAAACATAACAAGTTGAAATATGGAGATACAAGATTTCAGTACAATAGTACAGTAGGACAGTTCTGCATTGGTGTCCTTATGTAGTCCCATACTAAAAATAAAGAGAACACTTGGGAAGAAGATTTGTTATTGATAATGGTCTTGAAAGGCTTTATGTAAACTTGTAAAGGCTATGTTTCATTTGAGAGTATTTAGCTGCGATTTTCTCTGCACGGGACACTGTCGTATCACTAGACATTATCAGCGATCAGCAGCTGGTGCTGAAGGAGCCATTCTATCTGTGTGTCATTGGCCAGTTGTGGGCAGGTCACCTTGAGGGGTGGGGAGGGTCATATCAGTCGGCCAGGTGCACAGATAAGGAGCACAGCTACAGAGAATGCCTCCGCCTTTTGAGCTGAGGAGCGCTTTGGATATCATGTCCACAATACCAAAACGCTCGCCCCAAAACACGCTCTCCCCGGGGCAAATCCAGCGACCTCGGGAACGGTCGCCACATTGTATTCCTAAACGTAACCTCAGTAAACGATGCCTGAAACTAACCTCCTTCCTAAACGTAACCTCAGTAAACGATGCCTGAAACTAACCTCCTTCCTAAACGTAACCTCAGTAAACGATGCCAGAAACTAACCTCCTTCCTAAACGTAACCTCAGTAAACGATGCCTGAAACTAACCTCCTTCCTAAACGTAACCTCAGTAAACGATGCCTGAAACTAACCTCATTCCTAAACGTAACCTCAGTAAAACGGTGCCTAAACCTATACCTAAACGTAACCTCAGTAAAACTATGCCTAACCCTTGGAATACACGGTGGACAGTCTCTGTAGTAGACCACAGCAAAGACTGCACTTTCTCCGTCGTCTCAGGGTTCACAGTGTTGACCAAAAATGTATGTCAGTGTTCTACCGAGCGATCTTGGAAAGCCTGGTTAGATTTGACATCACAGTTTGGTTCGGTAATCTCCGATTGTCCAAATTGTCCGAATTGTTCAGATTGGTGCAGACTGCAGGGAAGATCATAGGAGTAAATGTAAAGTAAAGTAAATGGTGCATTTATATAGAGCCTTTATCCAAGGCGCTTTACATAGATTGTGCATTACATTCACCCATTCACACACACATTCATACACCGATTGCGGCGGAAGCCATGCAAGGTACCAACCAGCACATCGGGAGCAATTTGGGGTTCAGTGTCTTGCTCAAGGACACTTCGACATGTAGACAGGAGGAGCCGGGATTCGAACCGCCGACCCATGGATCATTGGACGACCTGCTCTACCTCCTGAGCCACAGTCGCCGTAACACAACTCCCCTCTCTGCAGTCTATTTATGAGCAGGCTACAATAAGACAGGCTCAAAAAAGTGTCAGTGATGTTAGCCATGTTTTACTGTACATGAGTAGTTTGTACTTCTGCCCTCTGGTAGATCTATAGCAGCAGTCATGGAGGAAGACAAACCTACTTGGTTGTGTTGTCCATGTGTCCCACATGACTTGAAGACTTTCTGCCTTCACACCTCTGGAAAAAACAACCAACAAAACAGTGTCAGGAAACGCACGCACACACGCTCGCTCAGAAGAGAAACTGAGACACACACACACTGCATCTCTTCCATCAAAGTGGAGGGGGGGAGGCATGCATGTAGAATGTAAATAAATCAAATGAAGCTCTAGTTCTGTCATTGCACGTGCTACGATTTTAATGAGATAGGCGCACACACACACACACACACACACACACACACACACACACACACACACACACACACACACACACACACACACACACACACACACACACACACACACACACACACACACACACACACACACACACACACACACACACACACACACACACACACACACACACACACACACACACACACACACACACACACACACACACACACACACACACCAGTTTGTCCCAGACGTTCATTAAGTGGGAGGTCTTGTATCTGGGGTTGGGGACCGCCTCCAGGTACCTCATCCTGTCCGTGTTCCACTGCAGGTCTGCCCAGAAACCCTGCAGACTCCTGGCCTGGACACACACAAAACAAAACAACTACAGTAGCTCCAGATTCCCATTATTTTCCTGTAAATCAGTGGTTTTCAACCCTTTTCATGTCAATGTGACATGGTCAATTATTTATTCTGCATTTTGAGCCTCTCAGACCCAAAACTGAAGAATATTTTATCGTCGTTGGACAAGATTTTGTCCAAAATTCCATTCTGTAACAGCTTCTACTAATTTAACGGCCAATACTTATGGAATGGATGGTCATGGTGATTTTCTGTTTCGGTTTCTGTTTGGTTGGGATCCTTCATGATTCCGGTTCCTGAATGATTCCCTCTTAACGGTCTGATTCCTTGACCGTTCACTTTATTGATTCCTATATTTAAAAAATCTATATCATTTTCACTTATTTATTATAATTAATAATATAATTAATAATCAACACAAATTCAACCATACATACAATATTGCATACATATTGTAGTGGTTCTCAAATTGGGGTTCAGGGATCTGGATTACTTGAGAGGGTTCCAAATGGATCCTTACAGGTCTGTAACTCAGAGTGTAGAATTGGAACCAAAGGGACCCATTTGTACACTCTCAGAGTTATGGTGGTTAAAACTTTTCAGAACCACGTACCGGTATTGTAATTAGCCCTTCGCCTTCTTCACCCCAAAAAGCAATTGTCATTTCCTCGTATTTCTAGTTTATTTAAATAATGTCATGCACATTTGTCCAGTGTATAGCCTACTGCAGGCCTGGTTGACTAGATTTAGAAGACAAAAGTGAAAGTACTCATTGTGCAGAATGCCCCATTTCAAGTTTTCAAATGTATAAAATGTTTTGAAAACAGCAAGCATCGCAACACATTGTGAGCTTGTAGATCGGCTATATATGTGCTGTACATTCAGTGGTTAATGTATGTTTTGTAATTATAATCAAAATCTACAAGGTACTACAAACTAGTAACTAAAGTTTTCAATATACATAGCTGAGCATAGACACACACAATATTCAGTAACAAAGACGCATGCGCGCGCACACACACACACACACACACACACACACACACACACACACACACACAAAATGCAAAAGCCTGCCGCACACAAATCAGCTACAACAGATCTGATGCATAAATCCATAATGCATTGAAGATAGCAATCTGTTTCTTTTCTAGTGTGGAAAAACCTACAGCAAGAGGAAAAGTGTAATTCATCACAAGGCAGTTATCTCTGCTAGAGAAAGCACACAGTTTGTTACTTAAGATGTACAGCATGTGAATGAGGCTGGACGGAACAAGAGCCCGGCTGGCTCAATGTCTGGCTCGTTGAATGGCTGATGAAGTGACTAAATGACTCATTGAGTGATTTGCCAGACAAATAGAATGTGTAGCTGTAGCTGTCTCGCTCATTATTTGACTGGCTGAGAGTCTGCTTGTTGCTCTGATTGAACGCTTATATCTTTACCTCAGTGGTTCCCAACTTTCTTTTAACCTTACATCTGACAAAAGTAGTTCTGCACACTTTCCTTGCTTTAGTTTACTACGACGAATAGCTGATCTACAAGCTCACAGTCTCTCTCACTGCATCAATAAACCTCCTCTTTGGCTTTTCTCTTCTTCTCTTGCCTGGCAGCTCCATCTTCAGCATCCTTCTCCCAATGTACCCCTCCTCATCCCTCCTCTGCTCATCTCCATCTCAACCTCGCCTCTCTTGTCTTATGTACCTAGTCAGTATACAGCTCAGTGGAACAGTACTGTACCTTTCCTCTGAAGACAGGGTCAGCATGCAGCTCAGTGGAACAGTACTGTACCTTTCCTCTGAAGACAGGGTCAGCATGCAGCTCAGTGGAACAGTACTGTACCTTTCCTCTGAATACAGGGTCAGCATGCAGCTCAGTGGAACAGTACTGTACCTTTCCTCTGAATACAGGGTCAGTATACAGCTCAGTGGAACAGTACTGTACCTTTCCTCTGAAGACAGGGTCAGCATGCGGCTCAGTGGAACAGTACTGTACCTTTCCTCTGAAGACAGGGTCAGCATGCGGCTCAGTGGAACAGTACTATACCTTTCCTCTGAAGACAGGGTCAGCATGCAGCTCAGTGGAACAGGACACACCAGGCAGCTTCAGCAAACACTCTGGGACCTCCTGGAACAACAACACCAGAGCCATAGAGTAAGACAGAGTTACGACAACCAGTCCAATGGCAGCTCTTCTACATAGACTTCTTTTGGCGAATAGGGACACCGGAAGTTTACAGAATGCATTGACATGAAATCAGTCATGGCGACTAAGAACTTTAATCCATGAATTTGGCTTTAGTGTCCCTTCCCGCGCGGGAGACCAGGGTTTGAATCACGTCCACTAATATCTACGTAGTGATATTAGTCTGACCATGCCAGGCTACATTTGGGACGGGTCTGAGGTGATTTCTCAAATAGGCTTACTTAATTTTAATGTGCGTTGACACACAATCTGATTATACACGTTACGTTGCAAAGTTTAAACCAGGGTAGCATAAAATTCAAAGCGGTACCCATGTGTGTGTGTGTGTGTGTGTGTGTGTGTGTTACCTTCATGTCAAACACAGAAGAATAAGGCAGTACTTTGTCCAGACTCAGAGACTTGTCATAGCTGATCCTGTACAGTGAGGCTGTCACACACATAGATACACAGTCAAACTGATTGTCAAGGGCAGTCGGTTTTCACTTTTCAACCCTTGTTCTCAAACATTTCCATGTAAAGGAACTCCAATTAATATGTATTTGGCCACAATCAGAAAATATCTTTGTGCACACCCCCAGAAGATTTTTTTTTTTAACACGAACATTTGAATCTCAAGGACCCCCCGCCCCTATTAACTCAAGTCAAGAGTGTACAAATGGAACCAAATTGACCCATTTGGTTCCATTTGTACAATCTCAGAGTTCCATTTGGAACCAACTGAAGGAACCCTGTGGTCCCTGAACCACTATCACTACAATTAGCACAATATGTAGAATTAGGATCAGTGGCGTGCACAGATAGACACTAGGGGGTGCTAGAGCACCCCCTGCCCTTTTGGCAATGTGCCCTTTTGAAAAAAGAAAAAATATATATATTTCTTTTATGTACAGTGTACACTGTACAGTATGTGGACCATGGTGACATTGATCAATTCTTAATAAAAAGCTTCTAATATATTATTTAGTCCCCAGAATCTATAAATCCCACACTATTTAGGCAACCGGCCGGTTCCACGTGCTGCACAAGGTGCCCTTTTTTCCTTGAGCACCTGCCCCTCTAAATGTCTGTGCACGCCCCTGATTAGGATGTATTGTTATCATTCTAAACCCGTTTCTGCTGTTCTACATACAGCCAGAAATCTCAGATTGAGGCTTTAACTTTGGGTATTGCTAGTTTGACCGGTTCCCCATGCCAACAGAACGCACAGGATTCTGTTGGCATTTTGCCTTTTTTGCCGTGGACCCGGATCCAGATCTTCAAATAGAAAAATCAACAGGAAGTAACATTTGTATTAAAAAAATAAAACAGTACAAGTTTTGGTGATGCTCTATATTGTCTGAATCAACTTGGTTTGTTTACGTACTAAAAGAGTGACTTTGAGAGCTGTTTCAGCGTACACTGTTAGTCAATGACGAGCATAATTTGAATTATCAATTTCTAATTACTGGAGCAGTTTTGTTTTCTTGTCCACATTTGGAGTTACATCATGGCAAGGTAACCAACTACACAACCCAAACCTCTACAAAGTGGTCTAACCTTTAACATAGCATCACAATCAGTTTAATCACTTTTTTATTAATAGTATTTTAAGATATTTTTTTGTTGGGGGGGGGGGGGGGGTCTTTTTCTGCCTTGATAGAAACCGTAGACTGACAGGAAATGGGGAGAGAGATGAATGACATGGAGCAAAGGTCGTCGGGATCGTGAGTCGAACAAACATTTTTGAATCTTGACTTTAGGAAAATGTTTGAATACATTTGAAACGTTTTCATGTAAATGTTCTCTTGTGGGGGTCCTTGGCACAAAGTATTTTCAGATAAGGGTCTTGACCAAATATATATATCAATTTGGGGAGGATCCTCGACATGAAAAAGTTTGACAATCACTGGTCTTCACACTCCACATGAGTTGGTATAACAACTGAAAAGTGAAAATGAAAAACAACCAAAAAGTTGTTCAAACTAAATTGATTGTCAACCAAGAGAGTGATTATCTTAATTGCCATCCAAACAAACAAAAACGAACACATAATGCCAGCGGCCATCTGTCTCACGCTCTCCCATTATTAAATGAAAACCACATCACTGCCTTCCCTGGGACAATGCAGGGAAATGATTTCCAGCACTTTTGCTCAACATTGTAATCATTTCATTCATTCTCTGTCCATCGTTTATAGTTTACTTTAGTTTTGGTATCTTATGTTTTCTGATTCGTATATTTAAGAGTGCTGTTGTAAAATACTGACTTGTATATTGTTGATATGTGTTCTGTATTCGGCTACATTGAAAATGAGAGCCTGTCCCTCAATTGTACTCCGAATTGAAATAAAGGTTATGATGATGATGATTAGAGACGGTCACAACATTCCAGTTCCAACAAGTTCATTTCAAAAATTATATTATTCCTTTGCACTTAGTTCACCTCACACTGGGGCTTAAGGCTATTATTATATGCCATTTCCTTCGTTCTCTCTCATTTACATAATTTCACTGAGCTGTGTCCTCTTAATAAAAACAGTGTTAAAGCATATCCAAATGATAAATATTATACTACTATGAAAAAAGTTCCTTCATGCTCAGAAATGCTCCCCTAGCATTTTATTATCACCACGCGCTTTAAGCTTTAATAAACTTGCTACGCGAGTATACCATCTTCTAGCGCAGTGTTTCCAAACCAGAGGTGCGGGACCCCTTTGGGGTCGGGCGCCAAAGTTCACTGCATAGCAAAACAAAATTCACGGTGTTCATTACTAGAACCAGAATCACAGATCTTGACAATATATCCATAACCTCTGCAAGTGGTTCTACAATAGAGAGGGTCAAATAACAACGTGGCATCTGGCTTGATAAGAAACTGCCGTTTAAATTTCATGGTGATAATCTTGCCTCCAAACTGAGACAAAAAAACAAAACACAAGCCAATCGGGATGGAATATGGGAAATGGGACAGATCCGTGTTAAATGGTAAATGGTGCATTTATATAGCGCCTTTATCTAAGGCGCTTTACATAGATTGTGCATTACATTCACCCATTCACACACACATTCATACACCGATGGCAGCGGAAACCATGCAAGGCACCAACCAGCACATCAGGAGCAATTAGGGGTTCAGTGTGTTGCTCAAGGACACTTCGACACTAACTCTGGGGGAGCCCGGGTTCGAACTGGCAACCTTGCGGTTACCATCCAGCCACTCTACCCCTGAGCCACCGCCGCCCTTATGGTCTCTATGGTCATGTGTTGATCACATGACCATAGAGATATTTGTCTCCACCAGGCCGAAGGCATGGGGAGAGAGTATGTTTTGCACTCCGTCCGTGTGTGTGTCCGTCCGTGTGTGTGTCCTTCCGTGTGTCCTTCCGTCCGTCCGTTACCAGCTAATCTCCGGCACCGTTAACCCGGTCGATGCCAAACTTTGCACACACACTCCCTGGATGACAACGATGAACCTCTGCCCTGCATTTTCCAGAACGGCCTGTTATAGCGCCACCATGAGGCAGCTTTTCACATTGTTTACCTAAAACTGCACCGATCTGCGTGAAACATTGCATGCACACTCCCTAGAGGCCAAGGACAAACCTTTCACCTGCATTTTCCGCATCTGCCTTTTATAGCGCCACCAGGAGGCCGACTTTTGTAAAACACATTTTTTGATATTACTCCTCCAGATTCTGTCCAAAAATCTCACAAATCGTTACACAGTATCTCTATGGTCATGTGCTCAAGTCGGATCTGTCCGATATTTCATATTCCATCCTAATTGGCTATAATTGGCTTTCACAGTTTGCAAGATTGCCCCGTTTTGAACAAAAGCCTCAAATCATGAACGCAGCATGCAATTTACGTGAAATCTTTCACACATTTTCTTACTAGGCTGAGGAATATATCCCACCCTTTTCACATTGGCCTGTTATAGCGCCACCAACAGGTTGATTTTTGCAAAACACATTTTTGGAACAAAATGCCTCAAGTCATCCAATTGCCATCAAAGGCAAACATGTTTATATTACTCCTAAACATTTTGCCAAACATCTCACACAGTCCTATCCTCCTGGTGGAGACCTATGCCCAGAAGGGCACTTTTTCTAGTTTATACTGATTTGCGTGATGTATGGATAATGCAATGAAATGTGTTAAAAACGGCCTCAGGATGGCGCTATAACAGGCCGTTCTGAAGAATTTGGGGAAGAAGTTAGTGTGTGTAGGGAGTGTGTGTGCAGAGTTTGGCATCGGCCGGGCCAACAGTGCCAGAGATTAGCTGTACACGGACGGACGGACAGACACATGGACAGAGTGCAAAACATACTCTCTCCCCATGTAGCTGGGGAGCCACAGGCCCCTAGAGGTTAAGGAATAGAGATTAACCTGTGATGTCATGACATTTTATTTGTGTTTTTTCTATTCACTTGGTCATTAAGGTCCACAGAATGAGAGGCCTGCTCTGCCGGAAACATTGCGAAAAAAATGTTACAGCCATTTTTGTATACCACACCAAGCACACCATAGACAACCAATATAAGGCAACATTTTCCAAATTTCATCATACTTTAAGTAGCATGTGGCATGTCAAACTAGGGGATTTTCATGATTCTGAATCCATTCCAAGCATTAGTTTTTGCACGAAAAACACTCCTTGGCCGTTTCTTGATGTTTCACAATGTTTCCGGCAGAGCAGACCTCTCATTCGGTGGACCTTAATGATCAAATGAATAGAAAAAACACAAATAAAAGTATGTAATGACATCACAGGTCCTCTCAAATTTTGGGCGACTGGCTCCCCGGGTAATAATGCCTTCGGCTTGGTGGAGACAAAAAAAGTATTAAATAAAAAATGTATTATTGAAGTCACTTTCCTCTCAGTTGTAGATTATGGGGATGTTACTTATAAGATTGCTGCATTATGTTCTACTTTAGCTATTGAAAAATAGAAGATCTACAAGCTCATGAGCTTGTAGATCTGATATTTTTGAAAAATCGTGAAAATGTGGCACAAATCTTTGAATATATATTCTTTCAAAGCGAACGTTTTTAACGCAAATATTTGCTTCTGGGGGGGTCCCTGGAACAACATATTTTCAGATGGGGGTCGGTGACTTTTTTCGTATGTACAGTACCTCGTTGCCGATGACGCCTTATCACGCCTTTTTTAATATCAATTGATTACGGTGCTCAGCTGCGTCCACTTTCCCCCTGTAACACTCCCATTTCGATCCCGTGAAAAGATCCGGCACAAGCGGAAATGAAAATTCCGCTGGCTTATGCTTGCTATGGGACATAGCAACTTAGAACGTAAATATCTCGGAATCACTTTTTAGATAAAAAACAAGCTGGTTTGCGTCTGATGTATCTAAACGATAGTATTTTGCTCACCAAAAGTATGTTTTGGGTGGATTAAATGACAATCGCGGGACATGTTATATAGCAGATTTAACTTCCTGACTCAGAGGTTTCCAGCCAACACGGCTTCAAGTTAAGAGTACCACTCATTGACAATGAATTATGGCAACGAGAACCCAACCACCAGATGGCACCATGGCACTGGGTGAGTTAAGCTACATTCAAACCTGGATAGTTTGGATAGCAAGGTGAGTGGGGCGACGTGAACGAAGTGAACGGTCACCTGTTGTTTTCGCCTCAGCTGGAAAAATCCAAGTGAAGCGACCTACGCTCCCTCTCGACTCCACCCCATCATGGATGATAATGATGATGAAAATGAATGGTTAAAATGTCTGTAAAACACAAGTGCATCCGTATGTGCGTGCATGCACTTGTAGGGGGCCCCAGCTTTATCAGTTGTAAGAAGAGGGGCTCCAAGGAAAAAAGGTTGGGAACCAATGCTCTGTATTTTCTTTCGATTCACACTACTTGAGTGTAAACTCTCAAGAGTCTCTAAATTAACAGCCACGATCGTGCTCCATTCGCCATGTCTTCTTCACGTGACAATGACATGAAGGGAGAAAGGGTAAAGTCAAACCATTAGCTCTATTAGCTGTGTTAGGCAATCAAAACAACACATACAAAAAGAATGACCCACCTAGAATGAATTCCTGGATCTGGTCAAAGGATTCAAAGGCCATCTGGTTGTCACACAGCCAATCAATGATCTGTGGGAGGATTCTGCATTAACAGTTGTACTTTAAAATCAGGGGTTCCCAAACCATTCAGCTCAAGTTCCAAAAGATACATTTGATGTCTCTCCGGGACCCAAAATTACATGAAGTTAAGTTATGCCCTTTTTAAAAGTTAAATTAGGCGATCTACTAGTTCTCGTGTCATGAACTAGTAGATTGGCGTCTTCAAAGTGTAAACAGCACACATAAAGCAGAGAAGTGAACACAGAGAAGGTGAAATGGACTCCGGCATTTTTCTCTACAAAGCCTCCAGAGCTGATTATTTCTGCAGACAAACAAAACAAAACGTCAGCTATAGAATGAAGGGTAGAAGAGTTGCAGTGCTGGCTCCATTAGGTCCGACTGCATTAACGTCACTACCGTCTCCGTCTCTCCGGCCTACAGTACCTTCACTTGCCAGTTCAAGTAATTCCCCAGAACAAAAAAGACCACATTTGCTGCAATCGAGCAGAAGAGTTTATTTATATTGACATTATCATTTAGAGCTACTGCCATTAGACAACATCTAAAACATGGTCAGCACTCTGTCCAATAACCCGTCGTTCTTACTGGCAATTTGAACACAACTGTACTGGCAGTCGGGCATGATTCAGCCCACTGACAACCACTCAAAGCATGCTGGACACTACTGCCGACCGCTTTCCAAAGCATACCAGATAATTGTTATTCCTGTAATACGTTGACTGTTTTTACGGTTGTTGCCTTTGCTTGTATCTCTCTGTGGGGTGGGTCAATTTGGGCTCTATTTGTAAAGTGTCTTAATTGAGACAACTTGTTGACTGATTTGGCACTATAAGAATACTGAATTGAACCGTGCTTTTTAGGAAGAGCCAGTTGCGGGTCATCCCCCTACCTTTAGCTCCAGCTGGGGGTCATCTCCCATGTAGTCCAGCAGACAGTGGAGGGCGGCCAGCCGCTGGGCGTCAGACCTCCTGCTGCTATGGCGGGCAGGGTGGGTGGGCCAGATGGGTGCGCCGTCTTCAGGTCCCAAACTGGGACAGATGTCGGCGTTCTGCCTGCAGGGTGGGGGAAAGAGTGAGTCACTGCATGGGCAGCTAGGACATTTAGGGCTCTATTTCTATTTTTACTATTTTGAAAAACATTTTTAAATTGTTCAACTGGCCGATCTACATTGACGCGTTATGAGCTTGTAGATCGGCTATTTGAACTATTCAGAAATGTATTTAAAAATAGTAGAAAAAGGCAAAGAAGTTTAGGGATAAAAGGTAAGGCACTGACAAAAATAGGGCCCTATGTGGAAGAACTGGTGGTGAGACAGACAGACGGCAAAGAGACAGATCGCTGGCATGCAGAGGGAGAAACAAAGAGACATGAAGAAGGAAAGAAAGACCGGCAGTGAGACTACCGTATGAGGAATGTCAAGACCGGTAAAAAGCACCTTAACGTGTCCAAAATATATGCCAAATACCCCCATAAGAGAAGATTTTTGCGGCTCTAGCAGTGATTCTCAACCATTTTCATTTCAATGGTCCCCGGTTTGACCTGAATTAGGCTACGGTCCCCCCATTTAATGGCATTTCTATCTCTGGGACCCCAATGTATATTGTAAAATCAAAGTTAATTTAACTCTGAGAGTGTACAAAATAAATGGGTTGGGTCCATTTGGTTCCATTTGTACACTTTCAGAGTTCCAGACCCATAAGGGTCCATTTGGTTCCTAAACTATCATTTAGCTGGAGACCCCCTGGAACTCCCTCAAGGACCCCTGGGGGTCCCCGGACCCCACTTTGGGAACCACTGATCTAATTGACAACTCACTCTGGTGTGCAGGCAGGCAGGTCTCCGTACAGTATCTGGAAAAGGTAGGCGGGGTTAAGTGCAGCCGTGTAGGCCCGCCCACTGGCCAGATCCAGCAGGGAGGCGGTGGAGTCCTTGTGCTGCTGACCCAGTGCCACAGTACTGAACACCAGCCCCGGAAGACCCAACACTGCTTCAGAACCTATAGTTTAACACATAGAAGACCCAACACTGCTTCAGAACCTACAGTTTAACACATAGAAGACCCAACACTGCATCAGAACCTACAGGTTTACACATAGAAGACCCAACACTGCATCAGAACCTACAGGTTTATGCACATAGACAGAAGACCCAACACTGCCTCAGAAGAAGTAGGTCGGGAGTGACTTATTGTCGGTATCAGCTGGTAACACGCGGGAGTCTGTCTGTCCCCGTTACAATGCGCTAGACCCCTGGGAGATGGATTGCTGAGGTGGAGCACCACACCTACCATCAGCTCCCAGTACTTCCCTCAAAAATAGCAGGTCTACAAGCTCGGCACTCAGTGCCGCGCTATGAGCTTGTATATCTGCTATTTTCCAATAGCTGAAGTTTAAAATAAAGGTTAAAGTGGTTAAAAGCTATAAGGTGCATCCTTATATGCATCCCATGTCTTAATGGGATGACACATAGATAGAAGTCCAAACACACAAAAGACCCAATAGCACAACCCATGCCCCCCCTCTATGTCAGTGTGCGTCATGCACAGTACTGACAGTAGTACATGTGTATGTGGTGACATAGAAGGAAGTGGGAGTCTTACCGGACAGGAAGAGAGAGTGACAGAGCATCTCCTGCTGTCTGCTGTTGATGCAGTGAAGGAAAGAGCCAGATACACACACCAGCATGTAGAACCCTGCAAGACACACCACTCTGTCAGGGGGCTGTGTGTGTGTGTGTGTGTGTGTGTGTGTGTGTGTGTGTGTGTGTGTGTGTGTGTGTGTGTGTGTGTGTGTGTGTGTGTGTTTAATATTTGTACATTTAAAAACTGTGTACATTGGTGACTATAATCTATCATTCTATTCTATTCAAGCTGATCTTGAGGCCTACAAACCGGGGAAAACTAGTCAACTAGTACCAACAAGGTTAACTAGTGGATTTACTAGTCGACGAGTTGAATAGTCGACTAGTTGCTTAAAGCCCGAGCATGCGTGCGTGCGTACAAACCCATGGAAATAAAGAGAGGATGAAGCTGGGGGTGTGTCTCTGTCTGATGGGGGCTGTTGCTGTTCAGAGCTACTCTGTAGGTCTTACTGCACCCTGCGCACGCGCACACACACACACACACACACACACACACACACACACACACACACACACACACACACACACACACACACACACACACACACACACACACACACACACACACACACACACACACACACACACACACACACACACACACACACACACACACTTTGTAAAGGTTCCAGAAAAGCTTAACGTCAGAAAATGACAAATATTGTTAAATGCCTTAATTAATTGAATACACATAACAAGCCCAGTCTAGGGTTGTGTTATCGCTTTAACGATCACTGTAAACCGTACCTGATTAATTGAAGTATTCAATCAATCAAAGCTTGTGGGGATCCTCACGACGTGAACACACACACACACACAACCCTACCTTTGTGAACCAGGACAATGGTGTAGGTCAACTCCTGGTTGTCATTTGGAGGCTGGCTGTAGCACACACACATACTTCCTGTAAACATCCACAAGAGGGTGCTGTTACTACATCAAAGGACACTTTTTTTACTGGTTCAGTGGTTCTGAAACATTTTCATTTCAAACACCCCCATAACTAAACTAAACTGTGAGAATGAACAAAATGGAACCAAACAGACCCTTACTTTGTACACTCTCAGAGTTACAGACCTGTAAGGGTCTGTTTGAAACCCCCTGGACCCCACTTTGGCCCCTTTTCCACCAAAATAACTTTGGTTCTAGAACTGGTTCCGTTCCAGCCTTGGTGCTTTCACGGAACCAGCGGCCATTTTTTTCAGTTCCTAAAGCAACTTTTAGGGTTCTGAACCAATTCATTTTCAGTGGAAACACTCTGAACTGGGTCAATATTAGGCAGGGGAAAAAAGAACCGAACCGCTTCAAGAGGGGCCTGTGAGAGCCACAGAACTTCGTTTGTTTTGGGTTTCATTTTTACTACCACTCAATCAAGTTAAATTGGCCCCTACACTCATCCATGTACAGTATTTTAGCTCAGTTAGCGAGCAGTGTGTTTACTGAAAATAAAGACAGGAGCTATTGTAGACGAAAATCAGTGATTCATTATTAAGAGTTGTAGCATTAATTGAGTCAAATCGTTGAAATCAAAAAATGTAATACGTTTTACATAAAGATCAAGAAGTACTTATTAGGTATTTTGGGTATATTTACATTGGTTTTTATTTAGTTTGAATTATTTCAATATAAATCAGTAGAAAGCGGAACGCTCACCCTGAGAGGTTCTTGTATTCTTGTATTTGTTTTACTGAGGATAAGATTAGAAATAAGTATAGGGTTAGGCATAGTTTTACTGAGGTACAGATTAGGAATAAGGTTAGGTTTAGGCATAGTTTACTGAGGTTACGTTTGGAGAATACCTGTGGGCGACCATTCCGAGGTCACCAGATTCGCCCCAGGGCGAGCGTGTTTTGGGGTGAACGTCCTTGTATTCAAATCAGTTAGATGACACAGAAAACACATTCTGTGCACTGTATATGAGGGAATGATTTGTTGCTTTCTAACTGGCATGCAAATTCCTTTCTTTCTTACTATTCCAAACTTTCAGGAGATCAATTATGATTGAGTGCTGGCAAACATGCTTGAGAAAAACAGCCACAGCGTACAGCGTACAGTATCTGACATAAAATCACATTGGAATTTGGGACCCGTGGTATGTTTACAGTAAAACAAATCACGATATTCATATTTAACATGCCTTCTGTTTCCTCATCAAGTGAATCTATCAATTCTCTTTTCTGCTAAAAGCTCATGAGTCTACCCTAAAAAAAGGGAAGTTCTGTCTTTAAATGAGCAAATACTATAAACACCTGACTTGGTGCCGTTGACAAACTCACTAGTTTCTTGTGTCACCTGTTTTAATTGACGCAAAATCTTGTTTAGCTATTGATTCAGCTCTTTGTCATAGATCAGGTCATATGATATTTCATATTGTCATTTGTCTACATAAGAACAGACCTATAACTTGTATTTCATGAAGGCAAACCTTTTGGCATCTAAACATGTGGTTGATCAAGTTGATTATGTGATTAATTCCATCATACTGGTATCTCATTTGTATTGTAACTTAATTTTAGCATGACTTTCACTTACTCTCTTGTTTTCAGGCACAGGTCATGGTAAAGACAGAGGGGAAAGCATGAGATAAATGAAAACATAGTACTGTATTATTAATATGAAGGCTTTGTGGGTGTGTTTGGCATGACGACATACAACTGAACATTAATGTAAAAATGTGTGTGTGCGTGCACGTGCGTTACCTATAGTGTTAGTGAACACCTCCATCCTAACCAGTTCATGCTCTGCTCTCTCCTGGTGGTAATGATCAAAGCCCACATTCACAAACCTAGTAGACATAGACAAGCACAAGTATACAAAGTTTAATACGTGTAATAATAAGCAGTGGTGGAAAAAGTACTTGTATGTTTTAAAAACTCTGTTACAAGTGAACGTGCATAATTCAGAATTTACTTGAGTAAAAGTACTGGTAAAAGAGTAAAAGTATTGGTATGAAAATGTACTTAACTATGGAATCATGCATTTCCCAGTCAGTCAGTGTATCACTCAAAATCCCCATACATGGGGAAAGCCCCATATATTAGTATATTGGGCTTTAGTATATATGTCAGAACTTGTTCTGACATACAGTATATCCTATGTCATTTGTTGATCGTTCCCATCCATCCTTCCTTTTCGATGTCTCCCTTTTGACTGATACCTGTCCATTTAAAACTCTAGACGGGCCTGCCCCAAAGTTATTTGTGCATCCGCAGCCGGCGGAAACTAGAGTTCTCAATAGGCCCAAAGATTAAGGCCTGGCCTTACCTGGGCGAACACATATACCCAAACTACATGAACAATGAACTTTTCCATGGTGTTACAGCCTTGTATCCTTTTTAAAACCTTTTACATGAGTTTAATATTGTTATTTATTTACTGTTTTTATGTATGTGTATTGTGGAGCACCCCCAACCTAAGTTTTTCACTTTGTGTGACAATAAACATCTTGAATCTCACGTGAGGTGTTGTGAGCTTGTAGATCGTCTATTTTCACAATATGTATCTGTGTAACCTAGTCAAACAAAATGTAATGCCTACAACTCCAAGTACTTGAAAAAGTTGAGAATCACTGGTCTATGCCAACAGCTATTTGTCTCACCTCATTGAAGGGAATGGATTTGGGGGCAGCTCTATTGTCAGCTCAAACTGTTAAAACAAACAGATTTTCTCACATGAATGTATATTTTATAACATTTTCAATTCCTAAAACATCACAATGAAGTTATTTAGTAAAATAAACGTCATAAAATCAAACAAATCAAAATATACAGTTGTTTTTAAAATTCACAATATCTTGGATGTCTTACCACTGTCTCACAGTTGTGGGTGGGGTAGAACTGGACCGCTCGCAGCACATATTTGTCCTGTAGGTTGACATAATAATAATAAATAATAATAATAATAATAATCACATAAAATACCACAATATTTCACTTTATTGTTCAATATCACACATAATACCACAATATTTCACTATATAGTTCAAGTAAATAATGTGAGGATATTATAGTGTGTGTATCAGAGACACTGCTGAGTGGCATTCTTGTTGTTGTATCATGATTCCAAGACATGTGCCATAAGTTTGTGTAACATAAGTGCACCCGTAATGTTTGTGTCCTTGTGCATTTCCCTTTGTGTGGACATAAATTAATTCTTTAATTCTTTAATTTAATTAAATAAGTGTGTGTGTGTGTGTGTGTGTGTGTGTGTGTGTGTGTGTGTGTCACCTTTTGTGTGAGGTAGTACAGTCTTTGTGTGCGTCCATCCCACTGCACCCAGCTGATGTCTTCTGCTACTCTGTCCACTGCTTTGGACAAACGGTCTGGATTCACCATCACCTGGTTTTCATCACACACACACACACACACACACACACACGCACACGCACACGCACACGCACACAGTTAAGTGTTTAGGTCAGTTGTTCTCAAACCTTGGACCCCAAATTCATATGTATTTGTCACTCCATATGCCCATCTGAAAATATTTAGTGTCAGGACAGGGTCCCCCACACAGCGCGACACGTTGTGATGCCATCACAGCCCACCAAAATACACTTTTGAGAAGCAACGGTGTAGGTAAAAATAAGCAGCCGAGTAGGGATTCAGTATAATTTTATGGGGACACATCAGCGAGACTAATGGCTTCAAAATCGGGTCCGATACTAATTAATACCGCGGTTAGAATCCTGATGCGGTGGCAGATTTTTTTTAAGTCTTCTTGTTTACATAAAAACTTTGGGTGTTATATTTAAGTGATCAGAATTGTCTCTTTGTTTGCTGTTTAATGACAGCAAAAACAACATCACTGTGACTCAACACACTTCACACATTGTGCCAGGTTGATTCTGTTGGGAGGGAAATAACTCTAAACAATCCCTCTCTTTTGATCTGTCGTGACCACAGCATGAAAATACCTCTTTTTGGCATAGGCAGACTAGCACTGAAAACTGGTTCACCATGTGCCCACCTATCCTCCCCGCCGGGAGGGGAAGTAGATTTAGAAAACTAGTTGTAGAATGGGCCTTGGGTCTTAAAGGGATAGTTCGGATTTTTTTTACTTAAGCTGTATGAAATACTTGCCATTAATATAGTGGTTGCAACTGTATTAATTGATTGCCCGAGTCCCGTGGTGGGAGTTCTGCTCTGGTTTTGGTGAAATATGAAGTAGTTCCATCATTTTGTGGGGGGCACAGGGGCCCCAGTGCCCCCACAAAATGACCAGAACTACTTCAAAAAATGAACTATCCCTTTAATGAGTTAAGCCATAATATTAGTAATTTTGCCAACAATCTCAGGGACTCCACTTTGAGAACGAGTGGTGTTGTAGAGAAGCCTTACCACTCTGTAGCCCTCCTGTTTAGTCAGCAGAACATGGTACTGATCCACATCTGAAACGCGCGCACACACACGCACACGCACACGCACACGCACACGCACACACACAGTAATGTTGTCCAATGTATGTATGTAAATACAATATACAGTAACTTGTACAATTGGTGTGGTTGTATGTTGTCCCCCTGCTCTTCTATTGAGACATTTAGATCAAAGATCATCATATCTCACATAGACACATGATTTTGACCTCTATTAGCTCAATGGTAAACGATGCAGCACTTTCGCAGGAAACCGGGTTCAAATCGAGGATAGAAGTAGGAAAGTTACATAATGCAGCTGTAAAGACAGGTTAGTATGGCACATCATGATTTCTTATTCATCATTATTCAGGGAGAAAAGAGATGAGGGGGAGGAGAAGAGAGACTCACATCCATCCTCAGCTAGCAGCAGCAGGTGACTCTCCATCACTGTGGCCTTGTCCGTCTCTGGGTAGAGAAACTGGGTAGAGAAACAAAGCACAGTGCCACACTATATCTGAATGAATGCTTTGTGCATGTTTACTATGCGTTATTATGGTTTCTTATGGAGCTTTCTTGTCTTTAAAAAAGTACTATATCGGCATCAATACAGGCACTTGTCTATTTGCCACTTCCATTATATATAAACATAATCAATTTATTTTAGATTTTCATTAAAACATTACATAGACGTTTGAATTGTCCCTCATGAATCAATCTTTTTTCCAGGGACTCTTTTGGCTAGAATTCTCAAAATGATCTGTGCTTTAAAATGCATAACTATAACTACCCATTAGATTGTTGATTTAATTTATCACAATGCAAGTTTCTGCAAGTAGATTTTCATACCATTTTTGAAAGTAATGGAATCCATTGGTTTCTTCAAGAAATTAAACAAACATTCATGATTTGGAAAATGGTTGGCACTTACAGTAGGCAGCGCAAATGAAAAACGTACCATTATTTTAAAGTTTAAAAGATGGTACCTTTTCTGTTTTCTGATTAACCACTTGACCCTGTATTAGACTAACGCAATAAGCCACAAGAGGTCTCAGGTTACCGGGTATTTTATAATGGCTGAGAGGCGTAGTGAGACACGACACGTAGCGGAGTGTCTCCGACCCTTTCAGCCAGTGTGAAAAAAAACAAAATACTAACCTGTTGCAAAGACATATACGTAGGAACAAATTTTGCTGCTCATAAATGATATAGTAGCAGGAATGATGTTAAATATATTGAACCGAATCTTGGGTGAACGAGCGGGTCCATTACCTGCACTTTGACCCTGCAGTCTACTGCCTTCAGGACTTTGGTGTTGTTGATGGGATAAATCTCTATGAGGAGGGTCAGGCATTTTGATACTATAGAGAGAGAGAGCCAGAGAGCCAGAGAGAGAGAGTAAATGAGAATAAAAGAAAATGAAGGGTTAGGTAAAGAAATCAACATAAATGGTGGCATATACTGTAGACTAGAGCCTGCAGTGGTCCCCAAACGTTTTTGGCCGTGCATCCCCTGTTACCTCCTGACCTAGCTGATGCACCCCCCAACGCTCAGTCTCATAATAATAATCACATAATCACAGAATGTCTGTATACTCCCGCAGCTGCTCTATACATCTCCTTACAACAGTGTTTTTACCGGATGTTGCCGTTTGTGTTAAATAACACCATAAAACTGCTCTGAACAGAAAACACGTGTTTCACACTAGCTCAAAGATCTTTTGAGAGAGCGATAGAAATAGAGAGAAAGTGTGAGTGAGTGAGTGAGTGAGTGAACAGCACAAGGTACAGTCAGGCATTTTGGTCCAAAAAGATTTGCAAAGAAAGACCTTTCCATCCGGGTCCCATGCACTCACACATATATTATGTAGTCATGAACAAGAATCTAAAACAGCAATTGGTCACCTCCTCTCCCTCTGACCTGCTCACAGGTGAAATTTTAGGCCTGTTTTAAAGGAGGCCAGTGATTTGCTTGTTTTAATTAAGGGAAAGGGGCAGGGCATTCCACACCTGAATAGCAGTGAGAATGTATTTGTTTTGTAAGTGGGTGGCAGCAGATCATTGTTTATGCTACCTCTAGTTTTGTGGCTGTGGGTGTCGCTCACTTTTTAAGTAATCAGTTAAGTAAATGGGCACTGAGGGCATAGCTGCAGACTCTGTCTTCTAGCCGGAGCCAGCCAATACTATCCAGATACTCTGCATATAGGTGGGTCATTGGTCCCAGGCCTAGAAGAAGTCGAATTAGTTAGTCAAATTAGTGAGTGAGTGAGTTACCTGGTTTGAAGCGCTCCTCTGCACCAGTCCTCTGTGCCAGGCTGACAGCTGAAAGATAACATGCAAACCAACAGTAATGGTGTCTCATCATTATCAAAATGTTTATACTGTAAAAAATAATGTCAATTTACAACGTCATTTTTCTTGCCCTATAACTGGTATGTTCCGTGCTGTCTTATTTTTGGGGGTTGTCGCAGCCTGAAAAGATTGAGATCCACTGTCTTAAACCAAGCTGTCATCTGGCACAGTCATCAGTGTTTTCAAATTTGACACAAACCGTGTGTACCAGATGGTTTCAGGTTGGGCCACTTTGTCACTAACTGCTGACATTTAAAATGGATCTCCTCAGGTGTAATAAACAGCCTGTTGAAAAAGTAGTTGGATTGCAGATCTGTTGAGTAAATGTCTGAAGAACTCACCTAGCAGAGTCTCCTCCTTGTTAACAGAGCAGCTGCTCACACACACCTGCTTGTCAAATGTATACAGGAGCTGTAGGGGAGTGCAACACACACACACACACACACACACACACACACACACACACACACACACACACACACACACACACACACACACACACACACACACACACACACACACACACACACACACACACACACACACACACACACACACACACACACACACACACACACACACACACACACACACACACACACACACGTTACATTCTGTATACATACACACAGACATGTGCAGGGCAGGCAGGGTGTGGCAGTACAAACACATTTATATTTCCCCTCCAGCATTATAAAATAGAAAAGTTGACTCAAACTGCTTCTTGGGGGGGAACAAAAAAACAAGACCAACATTCCTCTTTTTTGTGCATGTCTATTCATCATTTGCAGGGTCTTTTTATGATTGGAACTTTTATTTTTTACATTAACCACTTGAACCCTAGCATCCCTATTCTGAGGGGAACATTAGCCGAAAATAGCTTACAAGTAAATCGGCTATTTTCGGTTTGGGGTAGAGGAAAAATGAGCAGACCAAGTACAGAGCTAACGGTGAAGTATACAAAGTATTGAGGGTTTAAACCACTGGAGTCTCATATGGCGCTGGTGCATAAAAAGGATAGTCATTTTGTATTTTAAAACAAAATCCCAGGAGCCAGAGTGGTTAAAGGTCCAAAAATACATACTGACATTAATCCAACATATTAATAGAAAAGACAAGTCAACAAACAACACAGTGCTGTCAAACAAGTCTATGAAACACACACACACACACACACACACACACACACACACACACACACACACACACACACACACACACACACACACACACACACACACACACACACACACACACACACACACACACACACACACACACACACACACACACACACACACACACACAGAGTACCTTGTTCTGTTTTGTATTAGGGTCATATTTTCCAATCCTGGTGTTTCCTGTGGTTCCCTATTGGCACACAATACAACCAATTAGAACAGAACATATTGTATTGTCTACAGCGGTCAAAGTAGGGTCATGGTGAGCGGGTTGGGGGGGGGGGGTCCCCAGCTAAATGTGTTAATATAGTACAGTGGCTGACTTGCCACTCCGGGTTTTCTTCAGAATGTCATTTTTAAGACACTGTGGCCTTTCTGGTAATATTATTGACCGCTCATTTTCAACAGCTTCCACCCAGCTTCCACCCGGCTACCGTTAGACTGCTGAAGAAGGCATGATCAGCACCTGTCATCAGGCTGGACTTTCTTTGCTCTTCCTCTTCCCTATTTTATGGGAAATAACGAAAGCAGTGGAGCTTGCACAAAAACAAATTCCCCCCACTGTTTCACACGTGTGATGATATGAATAAAGAAGATTTTGATTCTTTTGTCTGTCCGTGGCTGGCGAAAATGGCCATCACAAGCCGGCATGGTGGTGATTAATCCCTCTCTGTCTAGACTAAACTATGAGGGTTTTTCCCATGCAGGCTCTGTCACCATGAGGCTCCACGCTACATCGTTGCTGGTGGGGCAGAAACCTTGCATCTCCATATTTCAACTTTCAACATCAACATCACTTCTGATCAACGGCATGCAAGAGGAGCGCGGGGGGGGGGGATCTACAAGCTCACAGTGCTGTTAGCTTGTAGAATCTTAAATTGAAATACATTTGTAGTGAAAGTGATTGGATCAAAGGATCAACAAGAGCTTGTGACTGAATAACAACTACATTGGATCCATTGGATGTTTGGTACACAGGTGTCCCCCTCTGCACCATTTTCTGAAAAGTAACAGTTTTGGACATACAAGGTTTCCACTCAACAGCCACAACGTGTGAAGAAATGACACACTTGACCTGTCGATTGCCCTGGTCGACCCCACTGACCTTGTGAGCCTGAAGATAAAAGGGCAGCTACACTGACTTACACACAGAAGAATAAAAGTGCCAACTGGAACCAAAACTCAAACTGGTTCTTCAGAGTAATATCCAAGGAACATCTGACCCAGGTCCTGGCATGTGACTGACCATGGGTGAGATTATGTATTTTGTGGGTATATATTCTATAGTTTCAGTCTCATTTTGTTTCATGATTCCTTCTGTTATTTTACTTTTGAAACGTTATATTACTTCTAATTTTGCTTTACAAATACATTTTGTATACAAACATGTTTTTAGTACGCCCACATGATTCAAATGATTAAACATTATAATCTGTATTAAAAGAAGAAGACAAACAACCTTACCTTCCAAGAGTACAGGACTCCTCCATCTCTTTCTATGTTGAGGATGCGAGTGTCCACCAATCCAGAACATTCTACAAGATCACAAGATGAAAATGCCATTAGTTTGACTGAGAGGTTATGTTATGAATGGATGCATGCATAGCAGTGATCTTTAGCAGTAGTGGATGACAGGTTGGGCTGCCTTACAGTACAAAGCTGAGTGAACTATCCTGCCTCAAAGTGTCAGAATTGTCATTGAACAAAATATTCAATCCCTTGTTCTCTTTCTACCCAGCCATTGTGACCAGTGTCAGCATAAATGCTACCAATTCTTCGCATTTCTTCTCCTGTCACCCTACATCTTAAAAACAGAGTTACTGTCGAAGTGTCCTTGAGCAAGACACTGAACCCCTAATGGTGCATTTATATAGCACTTTTATCCAAAGCGCTTTAGATGTGCAGATGTGCATTACATTCACCCATTCATACACTGATACCAGAGGAAACCATACAAGGCCCCAAACCTGCACGTCAGGAGCAAGTTTTGCTCAAGGACACTTCGACACTAACTCTGGAAGAGCCTGGGATCGAACTGGGAACCCATCCTGCTGCTCTACTGGCCACTCTACCCCTGAGCCACTGCTAGGGTCAAATTAATGTAGGCTATGTGGTACTATGGAGTCCATAGTATGGACCATGACCTTGCACTAATGTTTGTTGGAAATTGAGGAATTGACTTAAATGTAAGGGGAAACAGTTAATAGAAGTTATCGAACTAATTGATTATTAAAAAAAGAATCAATATCATTTATTTTTGGCATTATATGTGGAATGTTTCTAAAACTTTAGAAAATAGTTAAATAGCTGAATTAGGTCAGGTCTACACAGGGCATCAGACAGAGTGCACCAATTTTTGGTGCACATACACCCAAAAATGTATAGTTGCAGCTCTACTTAAATGTTATACATTTGGAGTCTAATTTATCCATCTTATTCTATTAATCTATTCATAATCCACCACACTACAGCCATCATCACTGGACAGGCCCTCTTCGGTAGCAATATAATATACATATAATAATATACATATCGCTAGATGTCTGTTCAAAACCCCAGCCTCAATCTTCTTATTACAGCCAATATCAATTATATTGGCTGTGTGTGTGTGTGTGTGTGTGTGTGTGTGTGTGTGTGTGTGTGTGTGTGTGTGTGTGTGTGTGTGTGTGTGTGTGTGTGTGTGTGGAAATGGACCTGGCTGGCAGTGTTGTAAGCAATATTCCCATTGTATAATTGTGAACACACATAGATAGTAGCATGATTCAGTGGGAAAACAAAGCAATGGGCTACTGTACTGGTGTTTTTAGGTTCAAACACAATTAAATTGAAACCTAATGATAAAAGTATGCCATGCCATGCAGGAGATATCTTGCTATGCTGTCAGATTGTCAACAGAAAGTTTAGGTCAGTCGACTCTGACTGGGTGTACAAATTGAATGGAACCATTTGGTTCCATTTGTACACTGTCAGAGTTATGGTGATCATTGAAATTATAAAAAAGATTCGAGACCCATGGTGGTGAGGTGGTATAATAAATGTGTTTTTACTTTTTTACCTTTCACTCTGCCATCCAATGCTTCTTTCCTGCAGATATCCGTCACCACATCTCTCTGTAGGTCGAACGTCGGCTGGATCTTCAGCATGCATTCTGTTCCTCCACGTTGGTTATCTTCTTGTCTGAAGACAACGTCTTTCTTTCCCAACAACAGCATTTAACCAGAATGTTAAAAATGTTTGTTTCCCCAAGTTAAACTCCTTCAGCGCCGATACATTGTGTCGCCAGTGTGTATCAAAGCAGAAGCGACACCTTGCACAGTTGCACTAGCTGTCACAGCTCTCTCATCTCATGTGACAGAGAGACGCTCGTCGTAAAAGTTCCAACTTTTACAAAATGTGTACTTTAAACTGTCCCAAATATGTAGCCTTGCGCTGTCTTTGTTCAACTGTCGCCTGTTGACAACATGCGGAAATGTTCTCATTTCATTCCGCTTGTTAGTTCGCTGAGCGTCCCTCCTTAATTCCTCCAGGGCCAGCGGGTAGCTCTGCTATTGTGAAGCCGACAGAAGCGTCACTGCGACGGGAATGGAATGTCTCACCGCCCCGCTGAATGGATAGCATGGCACACAATCACAGTCACCTGACCCCAGCTGGAGCAAACACGGAAATTATAGCCTACTGTTTGATCTGCATCAACAGTTACTGTACCATTGTCTGCTGCATGCACGCCACCACACAGTGACAGTCGCACGTGACCAGTGTGGTGGCACTCAACCCTTGTACTTGAGTCCAGTGGTGGGAAAAAAAATAGAAATGTAAAAGTCTGGTATCCAAAATTGACTTGAAGTACTAAATTATTGGCATCAAAATGTACTACCAAAAGTAGAAAGTGGTGGTTAATGTTTGTTTTGTAATAATCAAAATCGATAAAGCAACAGCAACTAACTATTGTGTTCAAATAATTGTAGTGGAGTAAAAGTATTTGCCGTAGTGGACTAGAACTAACATCTAAAAGTATTGACAGTACTGTATATAGTTACATGATTTATTTTATCAGACCTATTTATTTATTCAAATGCAATTAAAAACATTATAAAGTACTATTTTGCTAAATATTACTCAACTACAAGTGAAAGTCGTTCTGTCAAATTTGCACTGGAGTTAAAGTTTTCCTTATAAATATAATATGTGAACTTTAATATAAAACATATTATTGCATAGTCATGGGTGGCATAGTAATAGCTTTATGCACTGTACCATTGCATTGTACCAGCTCAGTGTGGAGAGTGTCCGCCCTGAGACTGGGAGGTCGGGGTTTGATCCCCGGCCGGGTCATACCAAAGACTCTAAAAGAAAATGGGACCCAGTGCCTCCACTCAGCATCAAGGGTTGAATTGGTCCCTGCGACATACTAGTGTCATGTCCAGGGGGTGTACATCAAGCTGCCTCATGCTACAGAAACAGGAGATAGGCTCCTGCCCTATGGGCCTCATGGCTTGGCAAGGCTACTTTATGCACTGTAGAACCTAATTACTCACTTTATCATCTGAACAGTGTTGGCAAAAGTACTGATTACTTACTAGAATAAAAGTAAAGTAATACCACAAAAGTCCTGTATTCAAAATGTTACTTGAGACTTGTAATTGTGCTTCACAATAGGCATTTGAAACATAAAGGTACACAAGTATTAGCATCAAAAGATACTTAAAGAACGGACCCATTAAATGTGTTAAAATCTTTAAAAAATCTAAATCTGCAAACTAACTAAAGCTGTCAAATAAAAGTACCATTTCTTCGTGTATAATCTTTTAATTTAAGGCCACATCCTAATCTGCAAACAGCATTAAAGGAGAACATAAAAGCACACACACACACACACACACACACACACACACACACACACAATAGTGCCCTGGCCTGTTTCCTAAACAATTAGCACAGTATGTAAAATTGTAATGTTTATTATTCTAAACATATATGCTGTGCTATTCTACATAAGCCAACCACTTGAGAAACAATCACAGATATTGGCTTTTTATAAAACATCCGAAACCATTCATGTTCATGGAACATGACATAGGTTCCACAGAAGACATGTTGACTTTTATGTACTCCGTCGTGGACAGTGGCTGATAGTGTGGGCCCTATCCCCGGTGGCCTGGCATATCGGACACGTGTACACTCGCAGATATGGACAGGTCACTATCCCGTCCACTGTCTTCAGGTAGTGTGACCTGTAAATTTCGGCCGTCTCCCCGTTCCTCTTACAGAATCGGCAGTAATCTGGAAAAGAACATCCTTGACGGCCACTGGCGCCAACCGTGGTGTCTGCAGGGCTGCTGGCTGGACCATGGCTCACCACACTGTCCACCGCAGAGACAGAGCAGGGTGTCACTACTAGTGTTAAACTAACAAAATAACCAAGACTATAAACTATTGGAGAAAAAAAAAAACATTTGATGCAATGGTATACCCAGGTCTAAATTAGATTGATTTTAAACCCTTTTTCTAAAATGTGACAAGATTGTAGATAGACGGGATTATATATTTTGTGACCTTGATATTATGCTTTTAAGATGTATGTATGTTATAAATGCCATTTGTAGGCCTGTATGTAAAATTGTCACAATATGTGGCCATATGGTATATTTCTTTTTTTGCACAGAGCCCCAATGGAGTTGTAACCACTTGATTGGTCCCCTTTTGGTCACAGGGAGAATAAGAGGAAATTAGTGGTGTCAGACCTCTATAGCCATGCCCTGAAGATCCTTGTGAGAGTGTGCTTGAAGCTTGTCCCGGTGGGACCCCCCCTTCTCCATATTGGGAAAAAACATTTGAGTTGTCCAATCTATGTATGTATGTTAATACAATATAACGTATACAATTGGGGGTGGTTGTATTTTAAATGTATATTCTATTGACACATTTAGATCGTGTCAAAGGTCGTGTCTCACCTTAGACACAGAATCGGACACAAATTTTTATCTGATGGTCAAGATTCAAATTATCCCCATAGCAAGTAGCCTGGCATTGTCAGACTGATCACGTGGGATTAACTCACAGGTTCCTCCGTGCCTACTCAGTCTGACAAGGGCAGGCTACTGAGCAGCAAGGCAGGCTCTATTAGTTCAATGACAAAAAATGAGGGTGTTCCAGGTGGTCCCCAGGTAAATGATGAAATTACAGTATTTAAGTCTACACAATTAGAGAATGTAGAAGAATTGTTATTTTGATCAACATTCGCCTGTTATTTCTCCTATGGTACCACATCAATGCAAAAGATTCTTATGTTTTGGGTCTGAGGCTAAATGTCATCAAATGGTGGTCCGTGGCTCAAATGCAGAATACATAATGGGCCTTGATATGAAAAGGGTTGAAAACCACTGCTACAGTATAGTGTTTGTTCAGTAACAGGGGTTTGTCCCGTCTCTCCAGCTCTTTATTTACTTTTGACAATTAATTGACATGCCGTTACAAAATTAATTTACATACAGTTACAAAATTCAGCATGTAAAATATTTCATGTTCTAGCTAAAAAGACGACCCCAACCCTACAAAGCATGATTTTCATGACTATTATCATCAGTGCAACAAACGTAAAAACAACAACGAGAATGACAAGTAGACATTGATAACAGCAATAACAACGTCCCATATTTGGAATGTAATCTTTGCCCAACCCCAGATCTTTTGGAAGTGAGATGATTTTCCTTTCGCATTATGATTTTTCCCGGGGTGCAATAAGATATGAGCTCTGCCCACCATTGTTTAGTCAGGGGAGGGGATTCGGATTTCCATTGACAAAGTATACACTTTTTTTGCAGCAGACATTTCTAACAGAATAATTTTATTTTCAAAGGCATCAAAATTGCTTAACATTGAGACATCACCCAGAATAGCTATACATGGGTCATGGTTTTCCAATAATGTTAGATAGTTGTTCAAAAATACATTCCAATAATAATTGCAGTCATATGGGGATAGCTATTACTGTTGTTTTTTTACCCAGTTCTGTATCTGTATATATATATTTTTTTTAAATGAATTTCTCTCTGAGAAAATTAAAGTCTGCAAAAATGTTTTGATTATACAAGTCTCTTATCTCTCCGATTCCCTTAGTTCTCCAATTTTCAGTAATCCCATCACTAATAATTGTGGGGTTACTGGGGTTGTTCCACAAAGGCATGCTCTTTAAAGCCCTAACCACACCAAAGGGTCACCATGCAACTCCTTGGGTCCAACCAACCTTTTTTTTTTCTATAATTTTTACGATTTTGCAACCCAGTTTTTTCACCCAGTGCCAATTATCTAATGCAAGAGTTAACGCTAAAACCGTCTTGACCCTTTGGTGTGGTTTGGGCCATTGAATTCCATGAGTTGAATCACTAGGGTCAACGTGGGTCAATGTGCAGCAAGACATATCACACCGCAGGGACAACGCTTAAACTGTCTTGACCCTTTGGTGTGGTTAGGGCTTAACAGGGTATTTTCTTTTCCCAAAAGCTTAAAGGACAACTTCACCACTTTTTAACTTCTATTTATATAATTGGTCCTCACTAATGTTCATGATAGAATACCACAATTGTTTTCTACTCAGTCTGGCCCCTTTTCCACCGGTTGGTTCCCAATGGGTGTTATATCATGAGTTGCCCATGTACATCTAAGTCTGTGTACCTGAACTTGAGATACAGTGTACTTGATATGTATTGTGTACTGCCTGTACTGTAGCATACTTTATAGATAGGCTACGAGAGACATCTCAGCGCCAGCAAGGTCAGCCTTGCTGCATTAGGCACGTTACTTTGTCTCATATCTTATTGTCACGTCATTATGATAAATATAAATGATACTATAAATGATAGTGCTGGATGACCAGATTTGACTGAGAGACTGCCATCGCGCAAATTCCAGTTTTTCACCAGAGGAGATTTTTTTTTCTTCTTTTTTTTCAAAATGAGTTTATAGCACAGGCAGACTCTTCACATCCTAGAGCATGTCTGAAATAAGTGTCAGAGCTGAAATCGACATGTAAATATGAAATAAATGCTTAAACATGTAGCTAGGTGTAATGTTAGTCCACAGAAGTGATCCTTTCAAGCCTGTTTTCTCAACTCGCTGTTTTCTGCCAGACATTACTCTATAAGCCATATCTCCAAAACTGGAGGGTCAAACTGAACAACCAATATGTCAATTTGAAGCTATGATTCCCTGCTTCCACATGACATGAAAAAACAAAAATTCAAAAAAATCCAATGGCAGTCCCTCAGTCAAATTTAGTCACAGTATTATGTTCCCTGTAGTGTAATACACTTTGTGAACCTTTAGCGTGATACTGCCTCGTGTCCCGTTATTTGTTCTCCCGGGCCCGCCGCCACAGTCGTCGTACCAAAGGAATACTTCAACTGGATTATCTCACACCACCCAGCCTGCACACACTATACCTGTCTGCCAGAACCAGACAAGGGTCCCATTAGAGATTACAACAATGGGAACCAGTTCAGTTATTTTTGGTTCTTAGTCCATGAGCCAGAGCTCCAAAATTGGAACGTTAATTATGAATTGAGTGGGCAAAACCATACTTATATTATCACCATGATACTTCTTCAATGATTTATTGTATTACAAATTTTACATTTTTAAATATGCAAATGAGGCATTATGTAGGAAAATGGCTTGGATTCCCCATCGATGTCACTGGTGGACGGAACTGCCCACAGCTCTCCCATGAGACACAAAATAATTGTGGCATTTTATCATGAACATTAGTGAGGACCAATTATATGAAGGTAAGTTGAAAAGTGAACCAGCTCAGTGGCCTTGTGGTTAGAGTGTCCGCCCTGAGACTGGGAGGTCGGGGTTCAATCCCTAGCCGGGTCATACCAAAGACTGTAAAAATGGGACCCAGTGCCTCCCTGCTTGACACTCAGCATCAAGGGTTGGATTGGGGGTAAATCCCTGCGACATACTAGCGTCATGTCCAGGGGGTGTACTTGTACAATACATCAAGCTGCTTCACGCTACAGAAACAGGAGATAGGCTCTTGCCCTATGGGCCTCATGGCTTGGCAAGGCTACTTAAGTTGAAAAGTGGTGAAGTGGTCCTTTAATAGATTCTTTCCAACACATACAATTATGATGAATAATCAGGATTTTAGTAATGGTGTTAAGGTTTTTTCTGTGTGTCTATATAAGGGATTTATGCCGATGACACACAACTGTTTCTATCCCCCCTCTGCCACCCAGGTGGAAGAGCGCATCACTGCATGCCTGGCTGACATCTCACAGTGGATGTCTTCCAACCACCTCAAGCTGAACCCAGACAAGACTGAGCTTCTGTTCTTCCCAGCTAAGTCCTGCCCTATGCGGGAGCTAACTATCTCCGTAGACAACGCCCTGGTAAAGTCTGTCCCGACAGCCAGGAACCTTGGTGTTGTCCTGGACAGTCAGCTCTCGTTCAAAACACACATCACAGCTGTCACTCGATCCTGTAGGTTTACACTCTATAACATACGACGAATTAGACCGTTCCTCACCCAGGACTCCAGGAGTCAGCCCAGCTCCTAATCCAGACAACAGTCTTGTCAAAACTCGACTATTGCAACTCCCTCCTTACTGGCCTACCGGCATGTGCACTTAAGCCCCTCCAACTGATCCAAAATGCCGCAGCTCGCTTGGTCTTCAACCAGCCAAAATTCTCACACGTCTCCCCCCTTCTCCGCTCCCTCCATTGGCTCCCGGTCGCTGCCCGCACAGAATACAAAACTCTGATGCTGGCATTCAAAGCAACCAAAGGCATGGCTCCCCCATATCTCACAAGTATGATCATACCATACAAACCCTCCCGCTCACTCAGATCAGCCAACGCAGGGAAGCTGGAGGTACCTTCACTAAAAACGCCGGGACAACGCTCCACACGTCCCAAACTTCTCCCTTCTGGCTCCAAAACTATGGAATGCACTTCCCATCACAGTCAGAACTGCAGCCTCACTCCCAATCTTCCGCCGTAGTCTGAAAACCCACCTCTTCAGACTCCACCATGGCCCGTAGCACTTGCCCTAGCCTAGCCCCCCTAGATAGCACTTTATGTAGCACTTAGGTAGTATTTTTAAACAGACTTATAGCTTGTTACGTAGACAGCACTAGAATTGCATTTTTATGTAGTCATAGCACTTTATAGTACACATGTATAATATATAATATAGTATAGTATGTATAGTTCACATAGATACTCCACTGTTACGTTCTTAGTTTACGCTTGAGTCATGATAACTACTTTTTATATATGTGATGTATGCCATGCTTTTGTTATTTGTTTTTGTTATTGCTTAATGTAAATCGCTCTGGATTAAGAGCGTCTGCTAAATGCCTAAATTGTAAATTGTAAATTGTAGTGGAGTGGTATGAGTTATGTTTCTTTCCAATTTTACCCATGCGGGTGTGGACAACCTCTCACTGTTGAGCCAACACCAAATAACACATGATTGACAGGCTAGGTAATACAGAGCAAAATGCATTTTAAGAGCTGGAGAGAAAGAGAGACCCCTGTTACCGAACAAACACTCATACTATAGTGTTTGTAGAGTCTATAGCAATGCATACAATCAGAAAATAGCGCTGTTTTTAACAAAAATAAATATCATTTATCCTTTAACTGAAACAAAAACAGCAAAACTACAACATGATTTAACCTTGGACTGAGGTTCTTCGCAGGCTGGCATCGCACGCTACTTCTGCTGGTTAGGGCCATGCTCTCTTTAAACTTAAAGTCCTCCTGGATAGTCAGTGATAGACAAAGTGATTGATTGAAAAAAATATTAACAGATTGCAGAATGGGTACAGTTCAAGGAAGGTCAATACAAAGTGTGAGGTCAATATAAAACCAGAAAAGGAATAAGATTGTTTATATTAGGGTCCTCCATTTTCAATTCATCAAAACATTTACAAACATACAACACATCCATGCAAAACAAATAGTATAACAAAGTATATATCGTTGCTGTAGGGCAGAAACCTTGTATCTCCATATTTTAAGTTTTTGTGTTTTTTCATAAATTAATGCCATACTTGATTATATACTACAGCGTCGCCCAAAAGCATTAAAAGTCACAGATCTGCACCTCAAAACATAGCGCGAAGCGACGCGTTTAGAGCTTGTAGGATCTGCTACTTTTGCTGTTTTTGAATTCGACTCCTGAAAAGCAATCGTTTCGGATGAGGTTTTCACCCGACAGAGACGATGTCCAACTCAAGTAAATACTGGTATATAATATAATGAGGGCGAGGTCGCGTGCACGCATCCGCCTGGGTGACAGCAGACTGCTGGGCAAGCGCTGGCGCTTTGGAATGGGGGGTCAGATCAACATATCCGCCTGGGTGACAGCAGACTGCTGGGCGAGCGCTGGTGCTTTGGCATGGGAGGTAAGATCTTAATTTCCGGGCCTGTTGAGAACTCTAGTTTTCGCCGGCTGCCGGGGGCGGCTGCACTAATAACTTTGGGGCAGGCCTGTCTAGAGTTTAAATGGACAGGTATCAGTCAAAAGCGAGACATCGAAGAGGAAGGATGGATGAGGAAGGATCAACATATGGAATGTCAGAACAGGTCAGCTCCATATATGGAGATCTAAGGGTTTGAGGTCAGATGTAGAGTTGCTGGACAATATTGATGACATCAGGGATCTCCATATATGGGCTTAATATTGATGACATCAGGGATCTCCATATATGGGCTTAATATTGATGACATCAGGGATCTCAATCCCGGATGATGTCACGTGATGTCACGTGCTCCATCCCTGATGATGTCACGTGATGTCACGTGACAACCAACCAACCAACCCAACACACAAACTGACGGGAAAAGCACAATTCCATAGTTAACTGTGACCTGCGGTTGCAATAATAATAATAATAGGCTAAAATTAATAATATACTTCAGTACAGTAGTCAAGTAAATATACAGTACTTACGTTCCAGAACTGCCGGTGGTAAAGCACTGCTTCTATTTGTGGTTTCTCTGATCCGACACTGCTCGGGGCCTCCCCCAGTGGTGTTGGTGTAGTCCGCTCCATGTAGTCCTGCCACACATCAAAGTATTTGTCAGGGACAGAGACCAGTATCCATCCATTTATCCACTCATAAAGCATGCAAGGAAAACCCCCAGACAGACAAAGAGACCATATATCCATCCATCCACCTTATGTAAGTAACAGTAGCTAGTGCATGCATATTATTGTAGAGGTGTTTCTCAAAGTGAGGTCCAGGGACCCTCTGGGTTACTTGAGAGGGTCCAAATGTACACTACAGCAAAGCCTATTGTATCTGGAGCCTGTTGACACAGTGCTATTCCATTCTCTTCTTTCTTTTTATCGGTACCTTTCGGCCACTGTCGTGAGGCTTAGATTTAACCACTTTAACCGCAGCTTCCATAGCCAAAAATAGCAGATCTAATATATAGTTACTAGTAGATCAGCTATTTTTGGTCACAAAGATTACCCTAGAGTTACTAACCCTAGAGTTACCCTAGAGTTAAGTTGGGGACAAAATCATAATAATAATAATAATAATAGTAACAATAATAAATGCAAATGAAAACAATCGATTATCAAACTGTATAGCAAAGACATGAACAAAACGTATATATTTAATATAGCCTATATATATATGGCTACTATCAAGCTGCACTGCCAATAACGTTGATAAATATATCAACTTTTTCATCAACATAAATAAGATGAGACACGGGAAACAGCTCCAACTCAAATTTATATTTTCAAATCGTTCCCATATAATGTCAATATGGCAATGGACGTTGTCTGCTGTTGTCAAAATGGATACCGGTATGCGCATTCATGGCCTAGGCTAGGCTCTCCAAAAAGCGCACAGGTGTGGCGCTTTTACGCATTAGGAGTAGGCCTACTGACCACTCCTTCAGATCTAGCCTATAGCCTTGGCTTGGATCAAGACTATCGTAGATGTATTTTATCGAGTCAAGTACAAAGTACAATACAGACTTGTCCCGTTTGGAACCTCACTCTCCACGGCCTGCGGCCTGGCGGAGCTGCAGGTTGCACGGCACCCGGGAGTCACTCATTCATGTGTCTCATTATTAGCCATTCAGATGAACAGTAAATAAATTATTAACCAGGTTAAAACAACCCATCTCCTCACCTTTGCTGACTTGTAAATGATGTTGAAATGTAGATCGCCTACAAATAAACTCGCCTTGCTGCATGGTAAAGAGTAAACGTTTACAGGACAGGAAAGACAGCCTTTTTTGCACAATAACATCTAACATCAAACATGTTGTTGTTGTTAATATCAATAGTCTAACCTGGATGCAATTGACGACTGATGTTTACACATAAATTAGGCGGCGGCCTAATTGGTGTGCGAGATGTGATGTGACAGTGTGTAGTGTGTACTGTGTTGTGTTGGCTACCTGCTGGCTGACTGACTGACGGAAAACAAACAAACAGGCCATGCAGCCATGTGCATTTTCTAGGGGTGTGGATCAACCCACCTGCCGCCCCGCCCCTTTCTAGCCTTCACACTTTTCCTCCGAGGTCAATGGACAAAGTAGATTATTGCAACTGCATATTGTATAGTAATCGTCCTTGAAGATGGTTTCTGAAATTAAGTTATGTTTCCTCAGATTCCTTCTGGTACGAGGCAGTTATAACCTTAGTCCACTAGGGGGCAGCCTTACTCCAACAAGAAAGTTATTGTCAGAACTGAAAGTTCCCAAGTAAAGTTTGCAAGCCATCATCATCATGAATTATTACTATTCCCTTGTTTTCTCTCTTTATTAATTCACTAGTGGTAACATACCGTGTGGTGCCTTCGGGCTGCTACTACTACCTGCATACCAGCACTAAGCCTACTTTTAGACCTATGGCTATGTGCTGATAATGGAACACAGATATTGTGCAATGTATAGATTCCATTATTCCAACCTGATTACTTGGTCACCTGCCAATTGTGGCACTAGACTTGACTATGATTTCTGGGCATCCGATATGGTGTCATGAGGACCCAGAATTCCCCTGTCAGACACTCAGTGTTTGGCACCGTGTCATCTGCAGTATATTTGAGACTAAAATATCCAGCAAGATATAAACTGGGGCCACAGCCTTGCCAGAATGTCTTGTTGCCAGAGAATAAGGTGCTCAAAGTTAAAATCCCCATGGCCACAGACCTAGGATCAGATCACACATACTCCAAGCAAAGGTCTAAAGTGCAAAACTGTATTATTGGTTAAAATTGAATGGAGTAAACTATTCAAAATCGGATGAAATATAATACAGACATTAAATAACTGAGTGATACATGTCACGTTAGACATTTATAGTTATATATCTTTTACTTTTTCAGCTTTACTGAACATGAACTCTGCCTGTGACAAATTCTGTCACATTTTGCCAGTGCGATTAATTCGTCCGGCAAACCTATTTTTCGGCATTGTGTTTATCTGTCACGCTCCTGATGTGTAAAATCCATAAGCCAAGCATATTATGTCTCATTTACACATACAGTAAATGAGAAAAGCTTTTGCTTTTAATATAAAAATACAAAAACAAACATTTCTCAACAACACAAGACTGTACATATGCATCAAATGCATTATAGACACGACCTTAATATACAGTCTTTTACAGTTCCGCCAAACTCTGTTTTGAGGTAGTCAAAAAGAACGTTGTAAACATGTCACTTCCTAGTGCAAAACATTACAAAAAAACAGTGCCAAACATCAAAACAGCAGATCTACAAGCTCTTGCTATTTTTTTTTAACATTTTGGGAAAAAACCTGAGAAAACGCAAAATAAATTTTAATTACAAAAACGTTTTGACTTGAGAACAAATGATTCTAGAAGGCACTTATAGAACTGGCCTCAGGTCTTAATGGGGTTAAGCAGGAACAACCGTTCACTCCGGGGGTTTGGTGGGGCTGTAGATCCGCCGAGCGTAACACGACAGCTGCTCTCTATAATACTGCACGTCCGAGTCCGAGTCCTCTTGTGTGTCTTCATCTGAGCCCTCCGGGGTATCTGGCAGTTCTGTACATCTGCAGTGAGGATGCAAAGACAGGTTTTAGTGGTGGAAGGTAACCAGGTACATTTACTCAAGTACTGTACTGCCAATGACGTCTTTGACGTCTTTTTTTCCCAATGGTTTTCCCTGCCGATGACGTCTTTTTGGGGCTTTTATTCATTCTGAATGGTCTCGCAGATTATCCACCGATTATCCAAGTGATATGCATGTGCATACTCTCTATAATGGTGACAAGCCAGGCCTTACGTACCCGTCTGTGGAGGTCTGGTCCTGGGGGGTCAGAACAGGAGCCGGAGCAGGAGCAGCCGAAGCAGGAGCCGGAGCAGGAGCAGCCGAAGCAGGAGCCGGTGCAGGAGCAGCCGAAGCAGGAGCCGGAGCAGCCTCGTCTGCAGGCTGAACAACAGACCATTATTTCACCTTCTGAATGGAGCGTGAGCGTCACAACCGTCAGTGGTGGAAAAAGTACTCACATTTTATATTTAAGTAAAAGTATCAATACTGCAACGTATAAATACTCTGTTACAAATAAAAGACAAGTATAATACATTTACTTGAGTAAAAGTACAAAAAATCAAAATGTATAAATAAAGTAGTCAATATGCAGAAAGTCCCATATTTGAGTTCAAATATATATCAAATGTATAATAATCTTTTGTAAATAGCAGCTCACCCTGTCCCCGACGACAGATCCCTTGTCCTCAAAGAGCCTCACTCTGCTCCGTACGGACTGGGCCTTCATTGCTGGATCCTCTTCGTTCTCGTCGCGGGGAGAAGGGGGAGGAGCTACGCAGCCCGAGGCTGGGGGTGGCTGTAACTCCAGTTCAAGAGAGGCTGTGACCACAGGCTCGCATTCTTCGTTGACCTCTTCGTTCAGCACAGGCATGACTCTCATGACCTCCCCTCTTCTGCGTTGTGGTGACTTCACGGGGTAGGTGGGAGACCCAGGGTGGTACAGGGCAGAGTGCTTCAGGAAGTCAGGCGAGTTGAGAGGGAAGCCCCGTGGCTCTGCCCTAGTAGGGGACATACGTTTGCCATAAAGCACAGACCCCGGTTGACTGTGGCGTGGCTTGTCATCAGAGCCTCCTAGGGTTGGTGGGCGGCGCACGTCATAGCGCGGGTTGGGTGATGGGGGGCGCACGTCATAGCACAGGTTGGGTGGTGTGGGGCGCACGTCATAGCCCAGGTTGGGTGGTGGGGGGCGCACGTCATAGCCCAGGTTGGGTGGAGGGGGGCGCACGTCATAGCCCAGGTTGGGTGGTGTGGGGCGCACGTCAAGGCGCAGGATGGGTGGTTGGGGGCGCACGTCATAGCGCGGGTTGGGTGGTGTGGGGTGCACGTCAAGGCGCAAGATGGGTGGTGGGGGGCGCACGTCATAGCCCAGGTTGGGTGGTGGGGGGCACACGTCATAGTGCAGGTTGGGTGGTGTGGGGCGCACGTCAAGGCGCAGGATGGGTGGTGGGGGGCGCACGTCATAGCGCGGGTTGGGTGGTGGGGGGCACACGTCATAGCGCGGGTTGGGTGGTGTTGGGCGCACGTCAAGGCGCAGGATGGGTGGTGGGGGGCGCACGTCATAGCGCGGGTTGGGTGGTGTGGGGCGCACGTCAAGGCGCAGGATGGGTGATGGGGGGCGCACGTCATAGCCCAGGATGGGTGATGGGGGGCGCACATCATAGCACAGGATGGGTGATGGGGGGCGCACGTCATAGCCCAGGATGGGTGATGGGGGGCGCACATCATAGCCCAGGATGGGTGATGGGGGGCACACATCATAACACAGGATGGGTGATGGGGGGCGCACGTCATAGCCCAGGATGGGTGATGGGGGGTGCACATCATAGCACGGGTTGGGTGGTGGGGGGCGCACATCAGAGCGTGGGTTGGGTGGTTTGAGACCCGCGTCATAGTGCAGCTTGGGTGGTGGGAGCTTGTCTTTGCGTTGCTGAGAGGGTCTGCTGTACCTGCTTGGCCCGTCATGCTCACGGGTGGCAGTGCAGTCCACAGGTTGCTGCTGGTGAACTGATTGGGAGCCCACAGCTTGCCTAGAGGTAGGCCTGTCACAATTACAAAACATTACATTGACTAATTGATTGATTAATTGTCACGCAAATAATTGCGATTTAATTTTGAGCTTTGGGAAAATATGAATGCAACTTTAATTGCCGTTTGCCTTTTAGGCTCCATATGGCAGATACGGCAAATAACTTGAATATACAAAGAAATTAGTGACATGTTTAATAATGTTATACGTAAAAATAAAGGAAATACATGATCCACAAGCTTACAACGTTTCAGGAAGTGGCACGCTATTATTTGTTTGAGCATTTTTCAACATGGAAACGATTAAGACAATCTCAAATAAATGCGATTGGACAATTATGTAATAATTGTGATATAGGCCTACCTGGAGGCCTGCTGGTCATAGGAGGGCTGCCGCTCATCGTAGCAAGGCTTCTGTGCAGCGTAGCGCTGGTTGTCTCTGTACGGCGGACATGGCTGTTTGTCCCGGTTGTCTCTGTACGGCGTACATGGCTGTTTGTCCCGGTTGTCTCTGTACGGTGGACATCGCTGTTTGTCCCGGTTGTCTCTGTGCGGTGGACATGGCTGTTTGTCCCGGTTGTCACCGTCTCTGTACGGCGTACATGGCTGTTTGTCCCGGTTGTCTCTGTACGGCATACATGGCTGTTTGTCCCGGTTGTCTCTGTACGGTGGACATGGCTGTTTGTCCCGGTTGTCTCTGTACGGCGTACATGGCTGTTTGTCCCGGTTGTCTCTGTACGGTGGACATGGCTGTTTGTCCCGGTTGTCTCTGTACGGCGGACATGGCTGTTTGTCCCGGAGCGATGGAGGGGGACGGTAGCTCACAGGCAGCTTCATGCCAGGGGTCACTTGAATGGGGTTCTCCATGCTGTACGGATCCTTCTTGTACGTCTGTGTGAACAGTAAGAATGGAAAACAAATAATCCATCTTGTCAACGCAACATTTAGACTAGAGCAATGAACATCTACCCAACAGATAGAGATCAGTTGTGAGAGTTTACCTGTTCATCTGATCACACAAACATCAGGGGAATTGTTATATATAAATAACATTAAACCGTCCACAACCAATTAATTAATTAAACAAGTGCCACAAGCAAACATTAGTTTTCAAAAGCAGCTCTGATTGCCTGTTTTACTTAGCTTACCTTTCAAGTACGATGATTCATATATATAATGGTCTGATTACACTGACATTTCTTTTTGAAATACTGAAATGCCGCATTTCAAACATAATGATATGCAGACATAACTTCTATGGAAGAAGCTTACTTTGTGGGCATTCACACAGGTCAGGACAACTACTACTACCACCAAAGACAATGCACTACTAATTATGCATGTTTGGGTTTTCCATGGGAAGAATTGCTTGACAGCGAATCGAAACCCAACGGTACAGTGTTCAGGTTAGCTCTCATCATGCAAACAACATTCAGATACTCCAACTACCAGCATTACATCAATGACCGCTACTGGCAGTACAGTTCTGACATTGAAAGTGTTCTACTGTTCAGCTATTAAAGAGAGTTACAGCTGAAAGGCAATGTGTGGGGGAAGTAGGAGCCTGGTCTTGCTGTGAAGCATCGCTAAGAGACATTCGTACTCAGAAAATAGCTCTCTATTTTCTCCCCCATATGCTGAAAGCCACGGTTAACGCAGCTTCCACAAGCGGCTTCATTAGTGAGACGTGACAGACAGTGAACATTGCAGTCAGCAGAACCGGTCAGCTCTCCTGAACGTGGAAATTACCCGCTGCGAAGCGCCCATCTTGAACCCGGTGGGGCCAGGCGGTACTGGGTGAAGGTATCGGGGGTAAGCACGAGTGGTCGGGTCCTCCCGCACAGACCCTGAGGCTGTGCAGGAGCTGGTCAGGGTGGACACCGAGGCCAGGCTGACCCCGTCGGCCAGCTCCTGGTCAGTGCAGGTCTCGTACTCCGTGTCCGTGTCCTGGTAGGAGGAGGTGCTGCATCTGGAGGAGCACTCTGTGTCCCGGTAGGAGGAGGTGCTGTACGTGGAGGAGCACTCTGTGTCCCGGTAGGAGGAGGTGCTGTACATGGAGTACTCGCTGAACGGAGCAGACAGGTGGGACAGGCTGTCGTCACGGACGTCCAGGGCATCCTGTGGACCGCCGTCAGCCTGAGGAGGAAACACACATTTAGCCGCTAATCGTCTATTGCAGTGGCTTTCAACCCTTTTCACATAAGGTCCATTATCTATTCGGCATTTGAGCCACGGACCACCATTTGTTGGGATTTAGCCTCTCAGACCCAATACTTTGAATATTCGTGTGATTGGTTTCATTTTACACTCTCAAGAGTTAAAAATCTATAAGGGTCCACCTAGTTAACAACTCTACATTTAGCTGGGGACCACCTGGAACCCCTTCGAGGACCACTGGTTGACAACCACTGATGGATTTTAATGAACTGTATGAAAAATAATTATATTGGGTCAGGGTGCCTGGCGGTGGAGCCACCCGCACTGCCACACGTTTCTGTGTGTGACATGCTTCCATATCCAAATCCAATCCAATCCAAATGAGTGAAATCAGTTGTGGTCAGGTGACTGGGAACTTTAATCCATGGGTGTTACAGATAACTAGCAACTGCAAGGCAAGGGGATGATTGTAGCTAGATGGAGATCTGTGGCGTGACAAATACAAGCTAGATGCTGATCTGTGGTGTCACTGTAAAGATACTAGCCAAGTGGTGTCTCACCTTTCCTTCCGACACCCAGACCTGCCGTTTCTGATGGTGCCGAATGGTATCCTTCAACGCTCCATGCCAGCCATCATTCAATCTGTTCAGCTGGATGGTTTCTACGAAGGAGGATTACATCACTTTAATCTCTAAATCACCTAATTTTTCCAAATACAGTAGAGCACAGTTTTCAGCGTACTTTACTGGAGGAAACGTCATTTGTCTATACAGTATATCACTGTGGCAATACATGCATGTCAAGTCTTGTTGTGATGTACAGGAAGGCGTCTCATGATACCCACCACATTCACCGAGCTACACCAGTGGCGTTTATTAAATGAATTAACACGTATATGCCACACCATGTGAGAATGATGACAGTGGAACAGTTACCACTCTCTGTGTGTCATTATTGGGGTGGGCCTCAATAGAATGTGGATAACAGGATGTTGGCCCGTTTGGTCCGCCCTCGGCCTTCCTCTTCCTGTGGAGCGCCTACATTTTCATTCCCACTAACAACAATGTTATACACGTTCTGAATACCGCTGCAGACAGATTCAGTAGCACAGCTCAGAATTTGTTCTTGAGAGATTATAGAGGGTATGCGCATGCATAAAGTGAGTGGCAAAGTGACTTTAACGTCAGATAGGGCTTTTCTGTTTGGATGTATGGGCTGTCAAGGCCAGAAAGTCATTTTTTGCCACTCAGTAGGCATCACGCGCATAGCCTCTATTGACAACATAACACGTCTGGTCATATTAGTGTCTACAGCTCTGCCTGAGACATTGTTCATTTCTTCAGATTATTCCACATTTTCTCATTTATTTATATAAAACTGGCGAGTAATTAAGGAACACCACTCACTGGTGAACGGGTGGTGCTGGTTCATCCTCAGCTCCAGGGCTCTCTTGTACAGCTTCGTTGAATTCTTCCTGGACTCGGGACACAGCCGGCTCCTCATCCTCTCCACGCCCTTCCTGCTGTCAGGGCTGAGGAACACCACGATGGGATGCCACTGGGCGTAGTTGAGCCTCTCCACAGCGCTGAGGCTGACGTCATCCAGCACGGCATGTTTGCCCTGAAGATGGAGGTTAAAACATTTCTGTTAGCCATGACCACAGTCTGATGACTAGCCAAATAGAACTATTGATCTAATTTGAGAAAATGTTCTAAATCATTGGATTTCAACCCTTTTCATATCAAAGTCCATTATTTGTTCGGCCACGGACCACCATTTTGATGAGATTTGGCCTCAAAGACCCAAAACTTGTCGTTGAATTAGACAACAAGTGCACAATTCCATGCTGTATTGATATGGTACCATAGGAGGACAAATCTTTTACATTCTCTAATTGTGTAGACTTCTTGTAAATTAAGTAATTCAGATGTTTAACCATAAATGATGTGAAGCCTGCGTAGCTAGACAACTCGTGAGCGTGCCTACCTGATCAGGTGACTAGTCTCATGCACTTTTTACCTGATCAGAGATTTAAACTTCTCTGCCTACCTGCTCATTCCTCGCTTCTCTCCTGCTGTGCAGACGTGCGCCGCTGCTGCTGCTGCTGTCTCCCTGCCTCGCTTGCTGTTCCGCCCCCCCCTTCTTTCCCCTCACTGTATATATTTCTTTTCCCTTTTTACCTCCTTTTTGATGAATTCCTGTTCTGTCTATAGAAGTGTCTATTTGTACGTCTCTAAATGTTTTGATGATTTGAACATGGTGGACCCTGTTGGAAACAAGTGTAATGCTTAATTGGGTCGTCCACTCACAGTTAACAGCCTTTGTATTGAGTTTTGTGCTTGAAATGTACTGTAATTCTGCAAACTGTTAATAAATTCTTCAATCAATCAATCAATGCTAACCTGCTGCTCATGAAGTTTTTGCAAATCCCACCGCCTCCCCAGCATCCACCTGTAGGCTCTGTTTCTAGATCCCCCTGCACGGGGGTCTTATTCATTCCCTGAAATTCTATTTGGCTTATAACTTAACTAAAATGTTAATGTTACAGGGAATGAATAGGGACAGAGCCCTGATACCAATCTATGCTTCATATATCTATGCTCAATTATGCTCAATAAATATATAGGCTTTAATGTTGCACTCTCAAGAGTTAAAGATCTAATAGGGTCTATTTGGTTACCAATTCTCCATCATTTAGTTGGGGACAGCCTGGAACCCCCTCAAGGACCACTGGTTGAATTGAAAGCCACTGTTCTAAATAGAGAGGAAAGCCTCCCCCTGGTCAGCCGGGGCGCCTGATGGAGAGGAAAGGAACTGGTTGGAATAACGTGTTCCTTCCACGCGCTACGACCAACCCGGGAAACTCTCCCCTGTTAGGTGAAAAGAAGCGGCTTGGACTCCTCATGCATTGAAGGAAACATGAGGTCAGTCCGTTGCTCTCCCCGGTTTGGCAGAGGGAGTGTAGAGCCCAGGATTAGATTTATTGACACTGGATGAAAAAATGGGTTGCAAAATCGTGGAATAAAGATTTTAAAAATAAATAGAGATGAAAGCCTTACTCTCTCAATGATCTGCTTGACGGTGTGAAGACTGATAATGCCTGAATTGCGCTGGTCGGTTCCCGCATCTCTGGGTTCCGTTTCTGGAAAATAATGGGAAGAGAAAGATGCTTAATAATATATTTTATGCTGACAAGAGTCTGTGATGACATCTGAGTTGGAATTACTGTGACATACTGGCCCGTTGAAAGTGGTCGGGATCTTCTCTGGTGAGTTTTTCCCGAGCCACATCAGCAATTGGCCCAAAGATGACCACAGGCCTCAGGAACCCGGCTGCCAAAAACATGACAAAGACACAACCACATTCCTATCAGACAATCAAGATTGATTAATCTCTCATCTCATCTCACTACTGGAACTGGAGAGCCCTCTAGCAAGGTAAGGCAGTATATTTTTCCATCAAGGCAATAGAATGGGCTTGTCATCTGTTTGTGTTGTTGTTCCATTATCATCATCAACATGGTTGCACTGGAAAGTGAACAGCCTCAGCTTTGTCTGGGTTTACAGCAGTGGAGTACATTTACTTATTAAGTACAATTTTGAGATATTTTCACTTTACGCGAGTAATTCCAATTTCCAATACTTTTACTTCTACTCCACTACATCTCAGATCCAAATGTTGTACTTTTACTCCACTACATTGATTTGAAAACTTTAGTTACTAGTTACTTTGTAGATTGATTATTACAAAACATGCATTAACCACTTCAACCCTATAGGCCTACACATTTCAGCTGATCTACAGTACAGTACAAGATCACATGCGTGAGTTCCGGACTTTTACTTGTAACCGAATACTTCTAAATGGTAAATGGAGCATCTATATAGCACTTTTTTTATTCATCTTTTACATAGATTGTAATCAATTTTATACATAGATGCATTACATTTACACACCCATTCATACACCAGGAAACCATGCAAGGCACCAACCTGCACATCAGAAGGGGTTCAGAGTCTTGCTCAAGGACACTTCGACACTAACTCTTCTACGTTGCAGTATTGATACTTGTATAAAATACGTCTGAAGTGAGTGGTGCTGTACTGTACTTGTGCTGTACGTACTGTACAAGCCCTCATCCCTGGCCTGTGTGTGTGTGTGTGTGTTAGGCTAGGCAACAGTGACACTTGGTGGTGAACAAACGCTATTACGCTATTTTCGTGCTTGGACAGACCCAGCCACCCAGCCAGGGACAGACCCAGGGACACACATACGTAGCTGTCTATAGGACCACTCAATAGGCCTATCTCACAGCCCCCTTTCCACGCCCACTTCCGGTAGATAGTGGTGTCTTAACATTAGGCATTTACACTTTTTTTCTCTGGAGAATCTAAGTACATTTCCTAATGTTAAAATGTCAAAGACCAATAATAATATGAAGAAAACACAATGGTATAACAACTCAAATAAGTAGAATAAACCTTACCTTTACAAAACGGTAATTTGTGGCTTGTGAAAATACCTCTTTTAACATGGAAGCCTATGGACCGAAAAAAAAAATAACACCACTAGCTCTAAAAGGGGGCGTAAAAAGGGGGCGGGGAAATGCTGTGAGATAGGCCTATAAACGCATTTCCACCACTGCCTGTCTCACCTTCCCGGAGCACCACCCTCTGATATGCAGGGAACCATGTCTCACCTTCCCGCAGCACCACCCTCTGATATGCAGGGAACCATGTCTCACCTTCCTGGAGCACAATCCTCTCATACTGTATGCAGGGAACCATGTCTCACCTCCCTGGATCACCACCCTCTCAAAAGCAGGGAACCATGTCTCACCTCCCTGGATCACCACCCTCTCAAAAGCAGGGAACCATGTCTCACCTTCCTGGAGCACAATCCTCTCAAAAGCAGGGAACCATGTCTCACCTTCCTGGATCACCACCCTCTCAAAAGCAGGGAACCATGTCTCACCTCCCTGGATCACCACCCTCTCAAAAGCAGGGAACCATGTCTCACCTTCCTGGATCACCACCCTCTCAAAAGCAGGGAACCATGTCTCACCTTCCTGGAGCACCACCCTCTCAAAAGCAGGGAACCATGTCTCACCTTCCTGGAGCACAATCCTCTCATAAGGAGGAAACTTGGCCTTAAAGGGCTGAATCTTCTCCAGGTTCCTGCTGGAGTTGCCCTTCAGGCTGGGTAACTTCCAGAACGGTGGAACCCTGCTGCCCCCTGCTGGCCTGGGGACTGCTGGGGACTGCAGCTGCTTCACAAGGCACAGCTGCTCAGCTCTGAGAGTGAGAGTGACGATGAGAATGAGGGAGAGAGAAAGAGAGAGAGGGGAAGAAGAGATATGTAAGCACATGCAGTTAACCAGATACCAGAGCACAACAAACCACAGTGGAGTGTATGGCTGTCACGATTACACCTTTTTTTTTATGATCAGCACTTTATCTTTTTTTATTCTTTTACAAAATAATAAATAAACACAAGCAACAACAACACCACCAACAGAATACAAATATGTATGGGCATTATGTATGAGCACAAAAAAATAATAATATAAAACAAGGATAGAAAAACAATTACACAACCAAACAGTTGATGATGCTCATCAACTGTATCGTATGTATACGAACAACCCGCAACATGACTCCACTTCAAATCATATTTATCTAACTGATTATTCATCTTAAAAGATAACTTCTCCAAAGCAGCCACAATACCAAGCTGAGTGAACCATACATGTGCTGGAGGCAAATCCTCAGACTTCCATTCTTTAACGATGATCTTACTGCCCACCATTAATGCTGTATGAATCCAGTCAGCTAGAGGTGCGGGGAGATGTTTTAATGGGGATGGATCGCCCAGAATAAACAGAGCAGGTGTATAAGGAATATCCTGGTTTGTGATTTGCATTATATTCTCATGAATAGCACACCATAGAGTCTGTACCCTAGGCCTAGGGCAGTCCCACAACACATGAATAAGTGTACTATTACACATTTAAGTTGAGGATCAATTGTCACATTAAGGCCTATTTGCAAATGCAGTGATTGCGAACGCAGTGATTGCGAACGCAGTGATTGCGAACGCAGTGAGTACTAACTATGAGACCTAGCAGAACTTGTCTGTCTGTGTGTGTGTCACGCTGTAACGCCACCAGAGGGCGCAGCTGTATCACACACAAAAACACACACACACACACACACACACACACACACACACACACACACAAACAACTTAACTTAAAAAAACTTAAAAAGAAAAAACTTAAAAAAAAATCTTAAAAAAACAAGAAAAAAGAGAACTTAAAAAAGTACGTAATTTATTCTAATTGTTATTGCAATTTACGAGCTGCGTTTGCTTCCCGCGTTTGCGCGTCTTACTTGTATTTATACTCGTTTTCGCATAAGGTGACCACCGAAACGGTGGTGATTAATGAATTAATTGTGTTTTTGGCACTGAAAATTGGAAATAAAATAGTCTGTTTGCCTCATAATCAAAAAAGCACTGAGCAGATAACTGACCAATAACTGAAAATACAAAGACATTTTCATTATTCTTATACTAAACTAAAAAAAAAAGAGAAATACTTCTTGTAGAAGCTTGTAGATGAGCTATTTCCGCTTTTGTTAAAAGTATAAAAAAATTGTCAAATGTTTGGAAACGATTATATCGATTATATAGTCTTTCGTTATAATTGCAATTTGACGATCATGTAATGATTGCGACAGGTCAAGTGGGGTGCACTTTTAATTTAAGGCATTTAGGCCAACACAGAGAGCACCATAAAAATATAAAATATAAATAATGAATGGCATTTTCATAGTGCTTTTCCAAGTGCTCAATGCACTTTACAATAGTTCATTCATTAATTGGGAGGTGAAGTGGCGAACAGTCGACGCCAGCGATCTTAATTGCCACATTCACACACCAATGGTGGCGAGCTCACCGACTGACCGACACATTGGAAGCAATATAGGGTTCAGTGTCTTGCCCAAGGACACTTTGACATGTGGACAGGAGGAGCCACAACAGGATTCAAACCGCCAACCCACAGATCATTGGACGACCTGCTCTACCTCCTGAGCCACAGCCGCCCACCATGAGGACCAATAGCGTGTTGGCAGCACCTGTTCTGGTTGGGGATAACGCCTCTCTCTACTTCGTTGTTGTTCCTGTCGAGGCGCACGGCCAGCCAGGACCCCAGTGTGCCACCGAAGAGGGAGTCCACAACGCGGAGCACCTCGCCCTTGTCGAAGTCCAGGCAGTATTTGGACTCCTTCTGGTACTGGAAGTGTGTCCGGATGTGGAAACGGTCCGCTGCATTGGTCCTCAAGATTTCCCGGTAGACTGGACAGGTTTAGACAGGAAGCGGGCCAGAAACACTCAGTGGTGGAAAAAAGTACTCAAAAGTATCAATACTGCGATATAGAACTACTTTGTTACAAGTAAAAGTCCGGAATTCAAAATTTACTTGAGTAAAAGTAGAAAGTACTCTTTATGCAGAATGACTCATTTCAAGTTTTCAATTGTATACAAAATATTTTAAAGTAGCCAATGCGACGCGATTGTGAGCTTGTAGATCAGCTATTTCCAAATGGCCAAAATGTGTATAGGGCTGAAGTGGTTAAGGCATGTTTTGCAATAATAATAATAATAATAATAATAATAAAGTTGTCAAATATTTGTAGTGGAGTAAATGTACAACATACCGGTATGTTGCTACTAACTACTACAGACCAACCACCAAGTCAACCACCAATATTTAATAAAACAAATGTTAATAAATGTTAACTTAATCTAATCCACCTTTATTTACCATCGTCCGTTTTCTGGGTGATAACCGTCACCTCTTCCCACAAAGGGAGAGCCATGAGGAACAGCACAGCCTCTTCTCTGATGAGGTTCTCAAAATCAAACTCATTCACCTGCAATGAAAAAAAAACAGATGTTATTGCTGCTGTTATATCAGTCGTTTGGTTTATAATACTAGAGAGGTGCCCGTGGGGCCTCTACGGTGTTGCCCGTTGGGCACTGGCCTACTTGGAATGATGCAAGTTAGAAATGAATGCCCAACCCAGATATTACTGTATGTCTGTGTCCCTTTTATGCCCGACGTCAGAATGATGTCAGATTTCTGTACGTGTCTCTCAGTGTCCCTTTATTCCTAAATATGGAGTTCTGTGTCAGCCATGCCTAAATATGGAGTGTTGGGATGTCAGAACAGGCCAGCTTATGGAGTTCTGTGTCAGGCATGCCACAATCTGAGAATCCCATCGTCAAATATTCGGGAAAACAGCGGCCCCTGTTAGGCATGCCAAAATATGGAGTGGTGTGCTGTCAGAACAGGCCAGCTCCATATATGGACCCTGGGCAGTGGCCCAGTCCAGAGCCCGGGGCCTTTTTGGGGCGGTTCTGGACAACCGTTGGTCCGACCGACTCGACACCAGGAACTGCACTCCCTGTGGTGGTGTGGAACGTGTGTGTCCAATTTGCAGTCGGTGGGGCTAGCGGTTCTCGAGTTACGTGGACTACAGACGTACGTACAGACGTACACAGAGACTTGTTGCATTTATAGTTAGATATGGTTGGCTTTGCAGCAGTATATACAGTAGGTCTGAATGTATGCTCTCAGCGTTAAACATTTCTATAGCTGCCAATGCTTA